>NC_057810.1:66295038-66595038 GCF_018294505.1 Triticum aestivum | reverse complement strand
CTACTAAACAAAAGAAAATATAAAGAGGGTACAGAAGGTTGTGCTTCTAGTTTCATCCATCTCGTGATCATCAAAATGAATCCACTAACAAGGTTGATCAAGTCTTGTTAACGAGCTCATTCCGATTAACACGGAACCGGAGAAATTTCGAATAGCACTAAGTTACCTCAACGGGGATATGAAAATCCCCAACAATGAGTATATCATACTTCTTTTTGACAGTAGGGAGAGGAAATTCAAAACCTCCAAATATAATCGATGGAATTTTTCCAATAGAGTTGATACTGTAAACTTGAGGTTGTTTCCTCGGAAAGTGTACCGTGTGTTCATTGCCATTAACATGAAAAGTGACATTGCCTTTGTTGCAATCAATAACAGCCCCTGCAGTATTAAGGAAAGGTCTTCCAAGAATAATAGACATACTATCATCCTCAGGAATATCAAGAATAACAAAGTCCGTTAAAATAGTAACGTTTGCAACCACAACAGGCACATCCTCACAAATACCGACAGGTATAGCAGTTGATTTATCAGCCATTTGCAAAGATATTTCAGTAGGTGTCAACTTATTCAAGTCAAGTCTATGATATAAAGAGAGAGGCATAACACTAACACCGGCTCCAACATCACATAAAGCAATTTTAACATAATTTATCTTAATGGAGCATGGTATAGTAGGTACTCCGGGATCTCCAAGTTTCTTTGGTATTCCACCCTTAAAAGTATAATTAGCAAGCATGGTGGAAATTTCAGCTTCAGGTATCTTTCTTTTATTAGTGATAATATCCTTCATATACTTAGAATAAGGGTTTGTTTTGAGCACATCAGTTAATCGCATACGCAAAAAGATAGGTCTAATCATTTCAGCAAAGCACTCAAAATCCTCATCATCCTTTTTCTTGGATGGTTTCGGAGGAAAAGGCATGGGTTTCTGAACCCATGGTTCCCTTTCTTTACCATGTTTCCTAGCAACAAAATCTCTTTTATCATAACATTGATTCTTTGATTGTGGGTTATCAAGATCAACAACAGGTTCAACTTCTACATCATTATCATTACTAGGTTGAGAATCAACATGAACATTATCATTAACATTATCACTAGGTTCATGTTCATCACCTGATTGTGTTTCAGCATCAGAAATAGAAATATCATTTGGATTCTCAGGTGGCTCAGCAATAGGTTCACTAGAAGTTTGCAAAGTCCTATCATTTTTATTTTTCTTCTTTCTAGAAGAACTAGGTACATCAATATCATTTCTCTGAGAATCTTGCTCGATTCTCTTAGGGTGGCCTTCAGGATACAAAGGTTCCTGAGTCATTCTACCGGTTCTAGTAGCCACTCTAACAGCATAATCATTTTTCTTACTATTCATTTCATCAAGCGCTTCTTTCTGAGCTTTAAGTACTTGTTCTACTTGAGTGGTAACCATAGAAGCATGTTTGCTAACAAGTTTAAGTTCACCTCTAATATCAGCCATATAATCACCCAAGCGTTTAATCATATAAGCATCTTGTTTTAATTGTCTACCAAAATAAGCATTAAAGTCATATTGCTTAAACATAAAGTTATCAAACTCATCCAAGCACTAACTAGCAATTTTAGTAGGAGGGACTTCAGCTTTATCATATCTATAGAGAGAATTTACCTTTACTACCTGTGTCAGGATATCGGGAGGTTCTTCAGTAAATAAGTAATTGAGATCATATACTTCTTCAACAGGCGGTAAATTAAGACCGTGTATTTCTTCAATAGGAGGTAAATTCTTAACATCCTCGGCTTTAATACCTTTTTCTTTCATAGATTTCTTTGCCTCTTGCATATCTTCGGGACTAAGAAATAGAACACCTCTCTTCTTCAGAGTTGGTTTAGGAATAGGCTCAGTACTTGGCTCAGGAACTGGATCAGGAGGTATCTCGGGAGGTGCCCAATTATTTTCATTAGCCAACATATTATTCAATAGAATTTCAGCGTCATCCGGTGTTCTTTCCCTGAAAAGAGAACCAGCACAACTATCCAGGTAATCTCTGGAAGCATCAGTTAGTCCATTGTAAAAGATATCAAATATTTCAGGTTTCTTAAGAGGATGACCAGGCAAAGCATTAAGTAACTTGAGAAGCCTCCCCCAAGCTTTTGGGAGACTCTCTTCTTCAATTTGCACAAAATTTTATATTTCTCTCAAAGCAGCTTGTTTCTTATGAGCAAGGAAATATTTAGCAGAGAAGTAATAAATCATATCCTGGGGACTTTGCACACAACCAGGATCAAGAGAATTATACCATATCTTAGAATCACCCTTTAACGAGAACGAAAATATTTTGAGTAAATAAAGATAGCGCGATCTCTCATTATTAGTAAACAGGGCAGCTATATCATTCAACTTAGTAAGATGTGCCACAATAGTTTCAGATTCATAGCCATAGAAAGGATCAGATTCAACCAAAGTAATTATATCGGGACCAATAGAAAAATCATAATAGTCCTGGTCAGGAACACAAATAGGTGAAGTAGCAAAAGCAGGGTCGGGTTTCATTCTACCTCTAAAAGATTTTTTACTCCATTTAATTACTAACCTCTTAAGTTCACGTCTATCCTGACAAGCAAAAATAGCTGCAGAAGATTCAACATCAAAAATATAACCCTCAGGAATAGCAGGCATAGGTTCATCGTCACTAACATCATTATGTTCAGGTTCAATAATTTCTCTTTCTCTAGACCTAGCAATTTGCTCATCAAGATATTCACCAAGTGGCACAGTAGTATCAAGCATAGAAGTAGTTTCATCACAAGTATCATGCATGACAGAAGTGGCATCATCAATAACATGCGACATATCAGAATTCATAGTAACAGGTTTAGGCGTCGCAAGCTTACTTATAACAGAAGGAGAATCTAGTGCAGAGCTAGATGGCAGTTCCTTACCTCCCCTCGTAGTTGAGGGCAAAATCCCGGTCTTAGCGTCTTTCAAGTTCTTCATAGTGTCCAGCAGATATAGATCCCAAGTGACTCAAAGAATAGAGCTATGCTCCCCGGCAACGGCGCCAGAAAAAGGTCTTGATAACCCACAAGAATAGGGGGTCGCAACAATTTTGGAGGGTAGAGTATTCAACCCAAATTTGTTGATTCGACACAAGGGGAGCCAAAGAATATTCTCAAGTATTAGCAGCTGAGTTGTCAATTCAACCACACCTGGAAACTTAGTATCTGCAGCAAAGTGTTTAGTAGAAAAGTAAAATGATAGAGGTGGTAACGGTAACAAAAGTGAAGACAGCAAAAGTAATGTTTTTGGTATTTTGTAGTGATTGTAACAGTAGCAACGAAAAGGTAAATAAGCGAGAACCAGTATATGGAAAACTCGTAGGCACCGGATCAATGATGGATAATTATGTCGGATGTGGTTCATCATGTAACAGTCATAACATAGGGTGACACAGAACTAGCTCCAGTTCATCAATGTAATGTAGGCATGTATTCCGAACATAGTCATACGTGCTTATGGAAAAGAACTTGCATGACATCTTTTGTCCTACCCTCCCGTGGCAGCGGGGTCCTATTGGAAACTAAGAGATATTAAGGCCTCCTTTTAATAGAGAACCGGAACAAAGCATTAGCATATAGTGAATACATGAACTCCTCAAACTATGGTCATCACCGGGAGTGGTTCTGATTATTGTCACTTCGTGGTTGCCGGATCATAACACATAGTAGGTGACTATAGACTTGCAAGATAGGATCAAGAACTCACATATATTCATGAAAACATAATAGGTTCAGATCTGAAATCATGGCACTCGGGCCCTATTGACAAGCATTAAGCATAGCAAAGTCATAGCAACATCAATCTCAGAACATAATGGATACTAGGGATCAAACCCTAACAAAACTAACTCGATTACATGATAAATCTCATGCAACCCATCACCGTCCAGCAAGCCTACGATGGAATTACTCACGCACGGTGGTGAGCATCATGAAATTGGTGATGGAGGATGGTTGATGATGATGACGACGACGAATTCCCCTCTCCGGAGCCCCGAACGGACTCCAGACCAGCCATCCCGAGAGAGATTAGGGATTGGCGGCGGCTCCGTATCGTAAAACGCGATGATTTCTTCTCTCTGATTTTTTTCTCCCTGAAGGCCAATATATGGAGTTGGAGTTGGCGTCGGAGGGCCACCAGGGGGCCCACGAGGTAGGGGGGCGCGCCCCCACCCTCGTGGACAGGGTGTGGGCCCCCTGGTCTTCATCTTTTGCGATGATTTTTCTTTATTTTTTCTAAGGTGTTCCGCGGAGTTTCAGGACATTCCGAGAATCTTTATTTTCTGCACAAAATCAACACCATGGCAATTCTGGTGAAAACAACATCAGTCCGGGTTAGTTCCATTCAAATCATACAAGTTAGAGTCCAAAACAAGGGCACAAGTGTTTGGAAAAGTAGATACGACAGAGACATATCACACATGGCATCCACCGTAACGGGTCGCCGTTAAGCTATCGGGTCCGGTTTTGGATCCAATAACCCGCTAACAGCCACGACCAATGGGGATTTTCCATGTGTAAATTTCTCATTGGCCAGAGGAACCACATGTCGGCTCATTGTTGGGACAGATGTCATCCCTACAATGGATGGAACACGCCTATGATATGTCGCCACGTGGCATGGCCCAATAGTGGCCCATTTAAGGTAAAAAGGCTAGCCCAAGTAAAGGCCCACCATATTTTTTCAGACACTAGTGGGCTGGCCTATTAACAGCCTACCATGTTTTGTGTCAAACTGAGGCCCAGATCAGATCAGGCCGGTTCACAGCCTGCCGTGTTTTGGGCCAAATTACGGCCCATATCGGATCAGGCCCGTTAACATGCCTCTATTCTTTTGGGCCCATTTTAAGCCAGATTTGTATTTCAGCTTATTAAATGCCCGTTTACCAGTTCGGCCCGATAAGAGTTTCGTCCTGTTAGCGGCCCGTGGTGCAACTGGGACATTGTCGGCCCGGTTTAACTTCAGGCCATTTAACAGCCATGCAGAAAGTGGGCTATACCTTGTTCGAAGTAACTTTAGGCCTCTTAACGGCCCGTAGTCTTCGTGGATAACTTTCAGCCCAACTGGCCTATCGGCCTGTTAATGGCCCGTGTAACAGTTGAGCCTAATTACAGCCCGCGTTGAATCCGGCCTGCTTACAGCCCATCTGATAATGGCATGTGACATTGTTGGGCCTACGGCCCGCGTTGATCCCGGCCTGCTTAAATCCCATAATTTTATTGGGCCAAACAGGGCCCAAGATATATTTTAGCCTGTTAACTGCGCATACTATTTGGACCAAACATGGGCCTGAGGCAGTTTTGGCCTGTATTGGCCCGTGAATTTTTTGGCTCAGCGCTAGCCCAATCTAGTTTTTAGCCTGTTAAAAGCCCATGGTATTCTCTGGCCAAGTTGACCAGAACTTTACTCAGCCTGTCAAAGGCGGAAAACTACTATGTGATTAGACCTTCTAATGGCCCAAGATGATTATAGGCCCACATTTTGGCCCATATGAGTAACGGTCCAGCCTGAAGACCGACAACATTGAGATCCATTGAACCTTCTAGCCTAAATTACAACATACCGACCAAGAATAAACCTAGACTATACAATAAAGAAATTATGGCATAACAAAGCACAACATGACCACGGATTACATACACTGGGCATCAAAGGTCGCCACCAGTGCATATAAACGAGCCGACAAAAGAATATACAAAACTGAGAGCACTTCAAAAGGCATTATGCCTGGACGGGACAGCCATCGCAAGCAACCGAACAAGCTGATGAGACCTTAGTTGTGTCAACGATAGATATTGCATTCCTAGCTTTGTAGCACCAAAGCTCACAAAGTAGTCCTCTGAGATCTTCATTGCATCTTTGACATCAAGTCGGAGCTTAGCTGAAGCAAGCCTTTCCGCTTTAAGTTGAGACTGAAGAAGTCGAACTGATTGAGGCAGCGACTACACAGAGGTTGCCTCACAGCTGCTGGGGAGTAGCTTCAACTCACTGTCTTCATCAAGACAAGACCTTGGGGTCATCTCACTCTCCTCAAGATGGTTTGGCTCACCATCTTCCCTAAAGTTCTAACTGGAATAAGAGATACGACTTTGAAAGAGAAACAAAGAGACATGTAACAGGTTTCACAATTATATAAGCAAATAAATGGATCTGTTCTGCATAAGGAACATGTTTGTACAACTACAATTTAAAACTGGTAGTTATTGCAAGCATCCATCAGATGTAAACAGCAAAGTAAACAACAGTGGAGGAAATTGTGCCTATCCAAATCTATACTAGAACAAAGTTTGAAGGCTTGAGAAGGATGAACCTACATTACATGTTAACACGGGCTGGACAAAGCCCTTCTCCATTTCAATGGAAGGATAATTCAATAAATCCCCCAAAGAAACTTATTTATAAGCGTTTCCATTATTCTACATTTTGCAAAGAGTAAATATAGATCACATAATATTGGAAGAAATAGAGGATAATGAAGCTCAGGTGCAGACTGATGACACATAATCAAATAGCAATTAATTAAGTACAACGTTACAAGCAAAAGGTACTGACAAGAGGAATGCAGACATCAACGTGTGAAGTGGCATTGGCTTTATTCAACATTTCGGTAAGAGTAAATGTAGATCTGATAATTTGGAGGAAGCAGAGGGCAGGGTAGATAAGATGCAGAGTAATGCTAGACAATCAACCATCTCAAATACCACCACCGTCCATTATTATTTGTCACTCAAATGGATGTATCTAGCACTATTAAGTTCTAAATACATCCAATTGATCAACAATTAATTCGATACCGAGGGAGTACATGACAACCGGTACTTACATGAGCAATCCAAAACTTCATAACCATTGTGTCAATTCTACATTTATCTAAGAGTAAATATAGATCTTATAATTTCGAGAAAAGGGAGGATAAAGAAGCGAACATTTATAGTGATGCTAAATAATCAAACAGCAATGAGTGTAAGTATGCTGACAAAGGGCAAGAGGTACTGACAAGAGCAATGCAGCGCCCAGTATTGTTGTGAGATCATATGATCCTTTGAGCAAGGAGATTCATCTGAAATTAGTTTTCATACAAAAGAGAAGGTAAGGCACATGCAGAAATTTAGGAGTTCAAATTTTGAACTGATATCATAGACAGTACCTGACGCTGGGCTCTCAACAGTTCTAATAGGGGTTTGGCCAGTGGAGTAGGGGTAAAGTGTGGTACACTTGGGCATGTGTTTTCTGTGGCTGCTGATCTATCTAATTTAACAGGTATCACTACCTTTTCCAAATACCTAGTTTGTAGTCCTTGAGGATCTGCACTCACCCTCTTCCTTTTGGACATCTATTACAGAAGAACAACATTTGACTGGAAAAACATAGTATGATGACACATGGAATAGGTACAAAAAATGGATCGGTATGGCATATACTCATATATGATGCTTAAACTAAGCAGATGGTGGTGTAACAAAGTAGAAGTAATGCAAGAGGTCATATGAAAAATATGTGCGACCAATACAACCTTGCCAAGTTAGAGCAAGCACCTTGATGGGTGAATAAGATAGGCCATCCTCCACCATGCCAAGTTTGTTAGCCAGTGGATTGTTCGGCAATATTCCTCTCGTGCGCCCATTCTCATATTCATTTTGATCATGTTCAATACCTGACATGCATGAAACATAAAAACAAGTGAGATTATTTTTGTAATGCAGAAGTGATTCTAATCCAATACTGCCTCCCTGTAAACCCCTTTGTGTTATCTCTACAATTCTACTAAGATATGCCATGCATGCTGTAATTTGGGGTGTGCATTAATATAATGTGGCCTACTACTCAAAATATGAGAGCTCCAAAAGTGATGATACTTCGCAGATGACAGCTTCAACATATAGTTAAGAAGAACAAGTCGACCTGGCCTAACAAGTTCAAAATATACTAAGGGAGATAAAATCGACCTGACCACTCGACCGCAAATGTCTCTGCTACTCTTCCCATCAAGGAACATACTTATTAAAGAATAGAAGAGGATCATGTTAAAGAAGAGCAGAAGAGCAAGCAGATTGAAGATATTACAAGGTTTTCTATACAATGTCTGTTGCCCACCCATGATGAACCAGAGTGCACAGAGAAGTACTATTCCTTCCAGTCTCTCCATATGTGGCTCACATGCATTTTGAAACTGAAGTAGGAACATTTATCTGACCAATTAAACATGTCACAAATTTACTAATATGAGCATAATGTCATATTCAAATTTGTACAACTAAGATTGTTTAGCTCGATGGGTGGAGCAGTGCTATTCCGACACAAACCATGTAGGCTGATTGTGGTCATCATAAAATGGGGAAACCGTAAGCATGATGAGTATAGTGTTGACCATGGCAGTGGGATGGCAGATCTGATGTTGCAAACCGTGCAAAGGGTAGTTAGCAGCCGATGTTTGCTTTAAAATAACAACTAAGGTTTGGTATGGAC
Organism: Triticum aestivum; assembly: GCF_018294505.1. Lineage (NCBI taxonomy): Eukaryota > Viridiplantae > Streptophyta > Magnoliopsida > Poales > Poaceae > Triticum > Triticum aestivum. Next base: position 66,586,532 of record NC_057810.1, on the reverse strand, counting down.
AAGAAAGTACAGTCAACAAGTGACAAAGAAATGTAATTTTGTTGTCTCTCTATATGTCGTGACATGCATTTTGAAACTCTAGTGGGACCTTTAGCTAACCAATTAAAAGTGCGTGTTAAATAATATCAGTATCATATCACAATCATATTTAAACAACTAAGCTTTGGAATTATGAGTGTTGTGTTGTTCAGCTTGAAGGGTGGAGTATTGCTAGTATGACAGAAAGCACCTAATCAGATCATAGTAGAGTAGATAAAAGGGGAAAACCCTAAGCATCAAGAGTAAAATCAAGAAAGTGGAACTAGCTGGACCATATGGGCTTGTATTGCCGGTACGACAAGAAATAGCTACACAAGAACAAAACAAAGCCATGGCCCGCCCAGCCCTAGTCCAATATACAAAGGAGTGAAGGTAAATTTGTACAAAAAATTGTGATCCCCTGTAGTCTAAGCCATCTGGGGTGCCCAATATTTTAAATGTAGCTCCACCAGTGTGTGGCGCACATGCTTTTCGAAACAAATATAGGAACATTAGGTGACCAATTAAACGTTCTCTGTTTTAGTAATATATGAGCTTCATATCAAATTCGTATATCAACAACTAAGCTTTGGAATTATGAGTGGCATGTTGTTTTGCTTGATGGGTTGAGGTCTTGAGGTGCAGTGCTAGCATGACACGAAGCACCTACGATGGTGGTAGTGAATATAAAGGGGGAAACCATAAGCTTTACGAGTATAGTGACCGTGCCATGGCGGATCTGAAAGTGCAAACCGGACAAAGGCTACTTCGCAACCAATGTTTGCTTTCCACAAGCCACTATGATTTGGTAGGGAAAAATACATTAAAAAAGTTAGATCTATTTTCCGGGTGAGATCAATAACTTAAGCAGATACGAAAGAGTACCACCTCTCTTGCGACGTCATGTATGCCCCTGCTGATACGTTGAGGGTGTTGCGGGTGCGATGGCTGTCGGCACCGTGGAAGAATACTTTAGACGGCAGACGGACGGGTCGAGGGATAAGTCTTGTTGCCGTGGACGAGGGGGTCATAGGAGCGGCAACGGCAAGGTGGACGACGACGTCGATGAAGCGAGAGGACGCGATGAAAGGATCTTGGTTTGGCACCATGGATGAGAGACGCCCATCTCTTGCAGTGGACGACGGGGTAGGGGTAGCGGCTCCGGCAAGGTGGAGGATGGGGTGGCAGACAAAGGAGGCTAGCCGTAGTGGGGATGTCGTTGTGGCACCGATGGTGTCGGTGGAAACGACACCTATGTGATCAAAACAGGATCCCTACTATGGTTGCGGGGCGCGGTGTTGAGAGGAGAGCAGGATCGGAGGCCAATTCAATGGACACAGGGCGTTTACCCAGGTTCGGGCCGCGTTGTGCATAATACCGTACTCTTGCCTAAGATCTCTGTTTGAGTGTTCTTCTTCTGGAGCTAGCTACAACAAGCTTAACTTGTCCAAAGATCCGAATCCTTCCACTGGATTCCTTGGACCTCCTTTTATAGGCAAGGGGATCGCCACAGTGGCACCAGGAGGTGGCATCGGGGTATTGTTCTTAAGCCTATCGATAGCCGTATGGGACAAGGCGCATTAAATGCGAACCCACATCTCGTCCGCTGCTGCCCTTCTCTGCTTCGACACGCGCTAGAGCCAGCAAGGCATGTGGTGCCATGTAGACTAGCAAGTAGCTAAGGTGGCGCCATGTAGACTAGTAGGCAGCTGAGGTGGCGCCACGGGAGGGCCTTCACGAAGATTTGCATGCCATCATGTGGGCATGCGCTGAGTTGGCCCAAAAGCCCCCTGTTCACACGCAGGTGCCTGCCCAACTAGTGGGCTGGCAGCTGCATAGGGAACGGGGGCGGGACCATGGCAGGCGCGGGCTTGGTGTAGATGTCACAGATGTCCTCGGCAAGGGTCTTGCCGTGGCGTCATAGTCGTTCCCGGCAAGGATGCTGTCGGAGGTCTTGCGTGCTTCTTTGGCAAGGATCTTGCTGGGGTTCGTCGTCTTCTATTCCTCCTCTGATTTGGAGTATCTCTTGTCTTCACAAAGATCTGCATGCCACCACAGAAGTGCCCCCCGAGCCCTGGTACCAATGAAGTTGAGGGAACTTGGGATCAAGGGTGGCGCGTCCTGCTGACGTGGGGCTGGGCAAGTTGCCCCGGCAAGACTCTTGTCGGGGCTGCAGATCCTGCCCCAGCAAGACTCTTGCCGGGAAGAATTGCCTTGCCCTCTTGATCTTCTGGTCTTGGTGCAGTGTTGATTTTTTCTGTGGCTCCGATCCTCCCCCTTACCCTAGTTAGTTTGGTTGTGGCCGCACGTCTTTGACTGCCTGTGCACTTAGTAAGGGGTACAAAGTATTGCCCCTACTTTAGTAAACCGACAGACGGTGTACAAATGGGGAAATGGAGGGGGAGGGGGATCTCAAACTTTGGTACGCGCTTGTCTGAAATGTGGGAAAGTTATGAACTTATCCCCCGTTTGAAATTTCAGACATGTGTCGGTTGGGGATAGGACGGTAATCTCGCATCTCCCAAATATTTGCCGGTAGCAATTTCGGGCAAGGAGAGGGTGTTTTGCCGCCCACGGTTGGCGCCCACGACGTATGAACGGGGCTGATAGGTAGGGTGGTTGTGTCACATCTGAGGGAAGTTAAACATCTGCCCCTATTTAAAATATTTTCCTACATCGATTTCGGATGAGGAGAGTTTGTTTTCTCGCTCACCATGTATGAATGGGGAAATGGAGGGAGAGTGATATGTCTCCAATGTATCTATAATTTTTGATTGTTCCATGCTATTATATTACCTGTTTTGGATGTTTAATGGGCTTTACTATACACTTTTATATCATTTTTGGGACTAACCTACTAAGCGGAGGCCCAACCCAAATTGCTGTTTTATTGCCTATTTCAGTGTTTCGCAGAAAAGGAATATCAATCGGAGTCCAAACGGAATGAAACCTTCGGGAGAGTTATTTTTGGAACAAATGCAATCCAGGAGACTTGGAGTGGATGTCAAGAAGCAGATGAGGAAGCCACGAGGCAGGAGGGCGCGCCCTAGGGGGTGGGCGCGCCCCCCACCCTCGTGGGCCCCTCGTGGCTCCCCTGACCGACTTCCTTTGCCTATATATACCCTTATACCCTGAAAACATCCAGGAGCACCATGAAAACCTATTTCCACCACCGCAACCTTCTGTACCCATGAGATCCTATCTTGGAGCCTTTTCTGGCACTCCGCCGGAGGGGGAATCGATCATGGAGGGCTTCTACATCAATGCCATAGCCTCTCCGATGAAGTGTGAGTGGTTTACCACAGACCTTTGGGTCCATAGTTATTAGCTAGATGGCTTCTTCTCTATCTTTGATTCTCAATACAAAGTTCTCCTCGATCTTCTTGGAGATCTATTCGATGTAATTTCTTTTTGCGGTGCGTTTGTCGAGATCCGATGAATTGTGGGTTTATGATCAAGATTATCTATGAACAATATTTGAATCTCCTCTGAATTCTTTTATGTATGATTTGTTATCTTTTCAAGTCTCTTGGAATTATTAGTTTGGTTTGGCCTACTAGATTGATCTTTGTTGCAATGGGAGAAGTGCTTAGCTTTGGGTTCAATCTTGCGGTGTCCTTTCCCAGTGACAGCAGGGGCAGCAAGGCACATATTGTATTGTTGCGAGGATAAAAAGATGGGGTTTATATCATATTGCTTGAGTTTATCCCTCTACATCATGTCATCTTGCTTAATGTTTTACTCTGTTCTTATGAACTTAATACTCTAGATGCATGCTGGATAGCGGTCGATGTGTGGAGTAATAGTAGTAGATGCAGAATCATTTCGAATTACTTGTCGCAGACGTGATGCCTATATACATGATCATGCCTAGATATTCTCATAACTATGCACTTTTCTATCAATTGCTCGACAGTAATTTGTTCACCCACCGTAATACTTATGCTATCTTGAGAGAAGCCACTAGTGAAACCTATGGTCGTCGGGTCTATTTTTCATCATATAAGTTTCCGATCTACTTTATTTTCCAATCTTTACTTTCCAACCTACATCATAAAAATACCAAAATATTTATTATCTCTATTAGATCTCACTTTTGCAAGTGGCCGTGAAGGGATTGAAAACCCCTTATCGCGTTGGTTGCAAGGTTCTTAATTGTTTGTGTAGGTACGAGGGACTTGGAGTGTAGCCTCCTGCTGGATTGATACCTTGGTTCTCAAAAAGTGAGGGAAATACTTACACTACTTTGATGCATCACCCTTTCCTCTTCAAGGGAAAAACCAACGCATGCTCAAGAGGTAGCAAGAAGGATTTTTGGTGCCGTTGCTGGGGAGTCTACGCTCAAGCCAAGACATACCAAGTACCCATCACAAACCCTTATCCCTCGCATTACATTATTTGCCATTTGCCTCTCGTTTTCCTCTCCCCCACTTCACCCTTGCCGTTTTATTCGCCCTCTCTTTCCCTTTCGCCTCTTTTTCTCTTGCCTCTTGTGTGCTTGTGTGTTGGATTGTTTGTCACGTTGGCTCAAGATAATACTAAATTGTGTGATTTTTCCAATACCAACAATAATGATTTCCTTAGCACTCCGATTGCTCCTCTTACCGATGTTGAATCTTGTGAAATTAATGCTGCTTTGTTGAATCTTGTCATGAAAGATCAAATCTCTGGCCTTCCTAGTGAAGATGATGCTACTCATCTAAACAACTTTGTTGATTTGTGTGATATGCAAAAGAAGAAAGATGTGGATAATGATATTGTTAAATTGAAGTTATTTCTGTTTTCACTTAGGGATCGTGATAAAACTTGGTTTTGGTCTTTGCCTAAAATAGTATTGATTCATGGAATAAGTGCAAAGATGCTTTTACTCTCTAAGTATTTTCCTCCCGCTAAGATCATCTCTCTTAGAAACGATATTATGAATTTTAAGCAACTTGATCATGAACATGTTGCACAATCTTGGGAGAGGATGAAAATAATGATTTGCAATTGCCCTACACATGGATTAAATTTATGGATGATCATACAAAAAATTTATGCCGATTGAATTTTGCTTCTAGAAATCTTTTAGATTCGGCCGCGGGAGGCACTTTTATGGAAATCACTTTAGGATAAGCTACTAAACTCCTAGATAATATTATGGTTAATTATTCTCAATGGCATGCCGAAAGATCTACTAGTAAAATGGTCCATGCGATAGAAGAGATTAATGTTTTGAGTGGAAAGATGGATGAACTTATGAAATTATTTGCTAATAAGAGTGATCCTATTGATCCTAATGATATGCCTTTATCTACTTTGATTGAGAATAATAATGAATCTATGGATGTGAATTTTGTTGGTAGGAATTTTGGTAACAACGCGTATAGAGGAAACTTTAATCCTAGGCCGTTTCCTAGTAATTCCTATAATAATTATGGTAATTCCTATAACAACTCTTATGGAAATTTTAATAAGATGCCCTCTGATTTTGAGATTAGTGTTAAATAATTTATGATTTCTCAAAAGAATCTCAATGCTTTGCTTGAAGAAAAATTGCCTAAGATTGATGAATTGTGTAGGAACGTGGATAGAATTTCTTTTGATGTTGATTCTTTGAAACTTATATCTATTCCACCTATGCATGATATCAACGAGTCTCTCAAATCTATGAGAATTTCCATTTATGAGTGCAAGGAAAGAATCGCTAGAATGTGTGCTATGAAAGATTGCTTTGTAAAAGCGTGTTCTTCTAGTTTCCATGAAAATAGGGATGAAGATCTAAAAGTGATTGATGTGTCTCCTATTAAATCTTTGTTTTGCAATATGAATCTTGATAATAATGGGAGTGGAGATGAGTCAACTTTAGTTAAAAGGCGTCCCAATGATTCGGAGTTTTTAGATCTTGATGCAAAAATTGGTAAAAGTGGGATTGAAGAGGTTAAAACTTTACATAGCAATGAACCCACTATTTTGGATTTCAAGGAATGTAATCTATCTATCTATCTATCTATCTATCTATACCTATACTAATTACAGACTCCCTAAAAATTACCACGTTAATTAGTAATTAGGAGCCGTTTATCAGGTGTGGGATCGAATTATAACGGTGTAGATCTTTGGATAACTCAACTTTCTAATCTAACCAGACACGGCTTGAAAAAACACAACCACCCCATTTTTTTTGTTTTATATTAGTTATATCGATCTGATCATCCACATTGGGCTAGAAAAAATAGATCAACGCATCTAATCAACGCATTAATCTCTCATCTATAGTAATTAGTAAGGAAGTCCACGTTGTATTTTTTATATATAAAAAAGTCTGCTGCTAATCGATACAACTTGAGGTGCAAAAACAAATCTACGCATCATGAGTTCATGACTCTCGGGTCTTCAATAAGCCCCCTCTCCCCGCACTTCCATGCCATCTACGTCTCCTCCCCCTCTCAATCTGCATGTTACTACATGACGCCCGCCGCCTTCTCTTACACAGAGTTCGGATGCACCTGCTCGGGATTTCCATGGTCTCACCGTAGGTAAGGCTTCCTGGTTGGTCGCTGCTGCCGGGGTCTGGGCTTTTCCTCTGCCGAGTTGTTACAGATGATCTTGCCTCTGTCGCATGCAAATCATAACGTCCTTTGTTCTTCTTTTAACGGGGGCATCCAATGGAATCTAAGGCGATCTCTTCCTCTGTACCATGTCTCCCTGCTTGAAGAGGATCCACAGGTTCATGCCCCAATTGCTGCAGATCCAGTCCATGCCTCCTTTACCATAGATCTAGACCATGCACTTTTTGTTGCAGATCCAGGTATACCCTATTACAAATTACAATTTTTTGTATCTCCAAGTAGTAGATGAAAATAGCTCTTTTGCAAATAATTAATTAAGGTTGGCAAACCTTAATAATTTAATCTCTTACTTTCTAACCAAGTCGACTACTAACTCAATGTAGTTCGTGATTCTTACATGACAAAGAAATTGGAAGTTGCCGAATCATTGATCTAAAAAGATAGCGAAACCAGTGCTCCCAGTAGTATACTACCAGAACCAACAAGTGATAATTTACAACTGTTGTGGTAGATTGTGATGCGTGCATAATTTCTAGGTACATAATAATGTGGTGTATGCAACAGCATGGGTATACATTCTATGGTCTTCTAAATAAAACAATTCATCTGTTTTAAGATGTACGACACACATATCTTATGTGTTGGTTCAGCACAGAAGGACGGCAAATTAACGACAGATCAACTGCACTCGGTACATCATACTGAGAATTACAGGAAGGATGAGAGGATGTGAAGAAGCATGTGATGCGTGATGTTGTTGACGACAACACCACAAGGCTTTCATAAGCGGCCAATGGCACACAGGTTATATGATTCGATTGTTGCTGCATTGTATTATTACTTATTAGTATCTTAAATTACTCATGTGCCCCGTTATGGTATGTCCTGAAAGCAAGACTGATTGTATCTCTCTCACGTTGTCATATTTTCATAATATTTTGACCCAGCCAGTCCAACATAGAGAAGTCACCTTTGCCTGGCCGTAGCAACAACTGCCGTAGTTTGTGTCATCACGCCATATTGGGGCAGACAAGTAATGTATCATCGAACCTGCTAACTGACTCTAACACCACTTTAACTAATATATAATGTAAGCGACTTGATCTTCTTTTTCCCATCGGATCCATGTACTGATTTGATCTTAGACACAACGAGATTGTGAGACTGCAAATGACATAGTTGCCACTATGAATTTATTGATCATCTACCTCCCACAATGGTGCAATCAACAACCATGGAATTTACAGCACAAAGATCATGTTTTGCTTATTGCTGAATTTTTGGTGTCGAATGAAAGGTATAAATTTTATTGCAGTATCCCGTTACTTGGCCTTTTAATTATTATTATTCTTGCTAGATTTATTTCTACCATCCTACTCTTCTGTTAGGGTAAGACCGTGAGAGTACTATATGTTTTGTTTACTATGCATGAACCAAGAAGAGCTTTCCGATGGTACAATTAGTGCAATATCTTTCTTCTACATTGCTTTGTCAGAAGTATCTTTTATTTGTTTAAAATGTCTGATGAAAAGTTGCCTTTACCTATGATCGTGTTACTCCATGTCGACATATATATTTTGTTGATTCCAGTTATAACTAAATATGAATGTATGTTTATTATGTTTATCGAGGTATATATGCGTTCCTTGACCCTGGTCCTCCAAAGGATCGAAGATTTTTGTCACATGATATTTGCTTATAAGCTCAGTGTCTATTGTTAGATTAACGTTTTGACAGACCTAAAATTTAATTTTGCGGCTGCATATATTAGTAAAAAGTAAATAAATTGTGATGCATATATTAGTCATAGGATATTTTCATTATTATAAAATTAGTTACAAAGCTAGCTCTCAAACAGTCAATTTATTGGGTTCCGTTAATGTGTGTCTAGATCTAGGTCAATTCAAGACAACAAGAAAGAATAATATTAAGTGTTGGCCGACACAGACAGAGAATCTCACTAGGGCAGGATATGCATGCAGTTTAGAGGTGATTTCGAAGGGATTCGGCCTGTACTAAAATCCAGCGAGTAAGCCAAAGTTATGATCTAGCACCAGATCTTTCAATATTATCTTAAATAAGTGAGATTGAACTTCCTATGTAAGTCAACCATTTGACCCCCCCCCCACATATCTATGTTATGTTGTCTCGGTTACAGTGCTACTGTTTTCAAAGGGCAATTTCAATCATTTTCAATCCAATTGCACACGGTGATAATTGGTAATAATTCTGCAATTTATGTGTTCCTCGACATTAACCTAGCCCGTGCGTTGCACGGGTTGACGTCTAGTTATGATAATTGTTCTTTAATAGATTGTATTTCCTTGTTGCAATTCGTGTTATATTCTCCTCATGCTTATAGTCAAAATAAAGCTTTTACCAAACATATCGTTGATGCTTTAATGCAATATTATGAAGAAAAACTGGAATTGGAAGTTTCTATCCCTAGAAAACTTTATGATGAGTGGGAACCTACTATTAAAATTAAAATTGAGATCATGAATGCTATGCTTTGTGTGATTTGGGTGCTAGTGTTTCCACGATTCCAAAAACTTTATGTCATGTGCTAGGTTTCTGTGAATTTGATGATTGCTCTTTAAACCTGCGCCTTGTGGATTCCACCATTAAGAAACCTATGGGAAGAAATAATGATGTTCTTATTGTTGCAAATAGGAATTATGTGCCCGTAGTTTTTATTGTTTTTGATATAGATTGCAATCTTTCATGTCCTATTATTCTTAGTAGACCTTTCCTTAGAACGATTGGTGGAATTATTGATATGAAATAAGGAAATATTAGATTCCAATTTTCATTATGGAAAGGCATGGAACACTTTACTAGGAAGAAAATCAAATTACCATATGAACCTATTATGAGAGCCACCTATGAATTGAATACCAAAGATGGAAATACTTAGATCTATTCTCGATTTTATGCCTAGCTAGGGGCGTTAAATGATAGCGCTTGTTGGGAGGCAACCCAATTTTATTTTTGTTCCTTGATTTTTGTTCATGTTTAGTAATAAATAATTGATCTAGACTCTGTTTAGATGTGATTTTATGTTTTAATTAGTGTTTGTGCCAAGTAGAACCTATAGGATCATCTTTGGTGATAGTTAATTTAACCTGCTGAAAACAGAAACTTTCACGCACACGAGAATAATTTTAATAAATCACAGAAAAGTGCTTTTCAGTTGATTCCCTTTGCAGTATATTAATAGACAAATTTCCTAGGACTTCCTATTTTGGTAGAATTTTTAGGGATCCAGAAGTATTCGAAAGTTATAGAATGCTACAGACTATTCTGTTTTTGACAGATTCTGTTTTTCGTGTGTTGTTTGCTTATTTTGATGAATCTATGGCTAGTATCGGGGGGTATGAACCATAGATAATTTGGAATAAAGTAGGTTTAACACCAATATAAATAAAGAATGAGTTCATTACAGTACCTTAAAGTGGTGTTTTGTTTTCTTGCACTAACGGAGCTCATGAGATTTTCTGTTGAGTTTTGTGTTGTGAAGTTTTCAAGTTTTGGGTAAAGATTTGATGGATTATGGAATAAGGAGTGTCAAGAGCCTAAGCTTGGGGATGCCCAAGGCACCCCAAGGTAAAATTCAAGGACAACCAAAAGCCTAAGCTTGGGGATGCCCCGGAAGGCATCCCCTCTTTCGTCTTCGTCAATCAGTAACTTTACTTGGGGCTATATTTTTATTCACCACATGATATGTGTTTTGCTTGGAGCGTCTTGTATGATTTAAGTCTTTGCTTTTTAGTTTACCAAAATCATCCTTGCTGTACACACCTTTTAGAGAGACACGCATGAATTGGAATTTATTAGAATACTCTATGTGCTTCACTTATATCTTTTGAGCTAGACAATTTTGCTCTAGTGCTTCACATATATCTTTTTAGAGCACGACGGTGGCTTTATTTTGTAGAAATTATTGATATCTCATTCTTCACTTATATTATTTTGAGAGTCTTTTAGAACAGCATGGTATTTTCTTTGGTTATAAAATTTGTCCTAATATGATGGGCCTCCAAGTTGGGTATAATAAAAACTATCATATCAAGTGCATTGAATACTATGATCAATTTGATACTTGATAATTTTTTTGGGATATAAAGGTGGTAATGTTAGAATCATGCTAGTTGGGTAATTATGAAATTGAGAAATACTTGTGTTAAAGTTGGCAAGTCCCGTAGCATGCACGTATGGTGAACGTTGTGTGACAAATTTGTAGCATGGGGTGTTCTTTGATTCCCTTCCTTATGAGTGGAGGTCGGGATCGCGCGATGGTTAACTCCTACCAACCCTTCCCCTAGGAGCATGCGTAGTAGTACTTTGCTTCGAGGGATAATAAACTTCTGCAATAAGTATATGAGTTTTTTATGACTAATGTGAGTCCATGGATTATACGCACTCTTACCCTTCCACAATTTGCTAGCCTCTACGGTACCGTGCATTGCCCTTTCTCACCTTGAGAGTTGGTGCAAACTTCACCGGTGCATCCAAACCCCGTGATAAGATACGCTCTATCACACATAAACCTCCTTATATCTTCCTCAAAACAGCCACCATACCTACCTATTATGGCATTTCCATAGCCATTCTGAGATATATTGCCATGCAACTTTCCACCGTTCCGTTTATCATGACACACTCCATCATTGTCATATTGCTTTTGCATGACCATGTAGTTGACATCGTATTTGTGGCAAGGCCAGCTTTATAATTATTTCATACATGTACCTCTTGATTCATTGCATATCCCGATACACCGCCGGAGGCATTCACGTAGAGTCATATTTTATTCTAAATATTGAGTTGTAATTGTTGAGTTGTAAATAAATGAAAGTGTGATGATCTTCATTATTAGAGCATTGTCCCAAGTGAGGAAAGGATGATGGAGACTATGATTCCCCCACAAGTCGGGATGAGACTCCGGACTTTATGAAAAATAAAAGAGGCCAAAGAAGTGTTGGAAATATGCCCTAGAGGCAATAATAAAAGCATTATTGTTATATTTCCTTGTTCATGATAATTGTCTTTATTCATGCTATAATTGTGTTATCCGGAAATCGTAATGCATGTGTGAATAACAGACACCAACATGTCCCTAGTGAGCCTCTAGTTGACTAGCTCGTTGATCAACAGATAGTCATGGTTTCCTGGCTATGGACACTGGATGTCATTGATAACGAGATCACATCATTAGGAGAATGATGTGATGGACAAGACCCAATCCTAAACATAGCACAAGATCGTATAGTTCGTTTGCTAGAGTTTTCCAATGTCAAAGTATCTTTTCCTTAGACCATGAGATCGTGTAACTCCCGGATACCGTAGGAGTGCTTTGGGTATGCCAAACGTCACAACGTAACTGGGTGACTATAAAGGTAGACTACGGGTATCTCCGAAAGTGTCTGTTGGGTGACATTGGAACAAGACTGGGATTTGTCACTCCGTATGACGGAGAGGTATCACTGGGCCCACTCGGTAATGCATCATCATAATGAGCTCAAAGTGACCAAGTGTCTGGTCACGGGATCATGCATTACGGTACGAGTAAAGTGACTTGCCGGTAACGAGATTGAACGAGGTATTGGGATACGGACGATCGAATCTCGGGCAAGTAACATATCGATAGACAAAGGGAATAGCGTACGGGGTTGATTGAATCCTCGACATCGTGGTTCATCCGATGAGATCATCGTGGAGCATGTGGGAGCCAACATGGGTATCCAGATCCCGCTGTTGGTTATTGACCGGAGAGTCGTCTCGGTCATGTCTGCTTGTCTCTCGAACCCGTAGGGTCTACACACTTAAGGTTCAGTTACGCTAGGGTTGTAGGGATATGTATATGCAGTAACCCGAATGTTGTTCGGAGTCCTGGATGAGATCCCGGACGTCACGAGGAGTTCCGTAATGGTCCGGAGGTAAAGATTTATATATGGGAAGTCCTGTTTCGGGCATCGGGACAAGTTTCGGGGTTATCGGTATTGTACCGGGACCACCGGAAGGGTCCCGGGGGTCCACCGGGTGGGTCCACCTGTCCCGGGGGGCCACATGGGCTGTAAGGGGGTGCGCGTTGGCCTAATGGGCCAAGGGCACCAGCCCCACATAGGCCCATGCGCCTAGGGTTTAGAAGGGGAAGAGTCCTAGGAGGGTAAGGCACCTCCTAGGTGCCTTGGGGGGGAGGGAAACCCCCCTAGGCCGCCGCACCCCCTAGGAGATTGGATCTCCTAGGGCCAGCCAACCCCCCTTGGCACCCCTATATATAGTGGGGGAGAGGAGGGACTTCATACCTGAACGCCCTGGCCTTTGGTTGCCTCCTTCTCCCTCCCCAACACCTCCTCCACCTCCATAGTGCTTAGCGAAGCTCTGCCGGAGTACTGCAGCTCCATCAACACCACGCCGTCGTGCTGCTGCTGGTGCCATCTCTCTCAACCTCTCCTCCCTCCCTTGCTGGATCAAGAAGGAGGAGACGTGGCTGTTCCGTACGTGTGTTGAACACGGAGGTGCCATCCGTTCGGCGCTGGTCATCGGTGATTTGGATCACGTCGAGTACAACTACATCATCACCGTTCTTTTGAACGCTTCCGCTCGCGATCTACAAAGGTATGTAGATGCATCTAATCACTCGTTGCTAGATGAACTCCTAGATGATCTTGGTGAAACGAGTAGGAAATTTTTTGTTTTCTGCAACGTTCCCCAAACAGTGGCATCATGAGCTAGGTCTATGCGTAGTTCTTCTTGCGCGAGTAGAACACAATTTGTTGTGGGCGTAGATTTGTCAACTTTCTTGCCGTTACTAGTCCTTTCTTGCTTCAGCGGTATTGTGGGATGAAGCGGCCCGGACCAACCTTACACGTACGCTTACGTGAGACCGGTTCCACCGACTAACATGCACTAGTTGCATAAGGTGGCTGGCGGGTGTCTGTCTCTCCTACTTTACTTTGAGCGGAATCGATGAACAGGGTCCTTATGAAGGGTAAATAGAAGTTGACAAATCACGTTGTGGCTTTAACGTAGGTAAGAAAACGTTCTTGCTAGAATCCTAATTCAGCCACGTAAAACTTGCAACAACAATTAGAGGACGTCTAACTTGTTTTTGCAGCAAGTGGTTTGTGATATGATATGGCCAAAGTTGTGATGAATGATGAATGATCTATATGTGATGTATGAGATGTTCATGCTATTGTAATAGGATTCACGACTTGCATGTCGATGAGTATGACAACCGGCAGGAGCCATAGGAGTTGTCTTTATTCTTTTATATGACCTGCGTGTCATCAAGAAACGCCATGTAAATTACTTTACTTTATTGCTAAACGCGTTAGCCATAGTAGTAGAAGTAATAGTTGGCGAGCAACTTCATGGAGACACGATGATGGAGATCATGATGATGGAGATCATGGTGTCAAGCCGGTGACAAGATGATCATGGAGCCCCAAGATGGAGATCAAAGGAGCTATGTGATATTGGCCATATCATGTCACGTTTATTATTTGATTGCATGTGATGTTTATCATGTTTTGCATCTTGTTTACTTAGAACGACGGTAGTAAATAAGATGATCCCTCACAATAATTTCAAGAAGTGTTCCCCCTAACTGTGCACCGTTGCGACAGTTCGCTGTTTCAAAACACCACGTGATGATCGGGTGTTTTATTCAGACGTTCACATACAACGGGTGTAAGACAGATTTACACATGCAAACACTTAGGTTGACTTGACGAGCCTAGCATGTACAGACATGGCCTCGGAACACAGAAGACCGAAAGGTCGAGCATGAGTCGTATAGAAGATACGATCAACATGAAGATGTTCACCGATGTTGACTAGTCCGTCTCACGTGATGATCGGACACGGTCTAGTTTAACTCGGATCATGTAATACTTAGATGACCAGAGGGATGTCTAATCTAAGTGGGAGTTCACTAATAATTTGATTAGTTGAACTTAATTATCATGAACTTAGTCTAAAATCTTTGCAATATGTCTTGTAGATCAAATGGCCAACGTAGTCCTCAACTTCAACGCGTTCCTAGAGAAAACTAAGCTGAAAGACGATGGCAGCAACTATACGGACTGGGTCCGGAACCTGAGGATCATCCTCATAGCTGCCAAGAAAGATTATGTCCTACAAGCACCGCTTGGTGACGCACCCGTTCTCCCTGCAGAACAAGATGTTATGAACGCTTGGCAGGCACGTTTCGATGACTACTCCCTCGTTCAGTGCGGCATGCTTTACAGCCTAGAGCCGGGGCTCCAAAAGCGTTTTGAGAGACATGGAGCATATGAGATGTTCGAAGAGCTGAAAATGGTTTTCCAAGCTCATGCCCGGGTCGAGAGATATGAAGTCTCCGACAAATTCTTTAGCTGTAAGATGGAGGAAAACAGTTCTGTCAGTGAGCACATACTCACTATGTCTGGGTTGCATAACCGCTTGACTCAGCTGGGAGTTAATCTCCCGGATGATGCGGTCATTGACAGAATCCTCCAGTCGCTTCCACCAAGCTACAAGAGCTTTGTGATGAACTTCAATATGCAGGGGATGGAAAAGACCATTCCTGAAGTATTTGCTATGCTGAAATCAGCAGAGGTAGAAGTCAGAAAGGAACATCAAGTGTTGATGGTCAATAAAACCACTAAGTTCAAGAAAGGCAAGGGTAAAAAGAACTTCAAGAAGGACGGCAAGGAGGTTGCCGCGCCCGGCAAGCAAGCTGCTGGGAAGAAGCCAAAGAATGGACCCAAGCCCGAGACTGAGTGCTTTTATTGCAAGGGAAGCGGTCACTGGAAGCGGAACTGCCCTAAGTACTTAGCGGATAAGAAGGCCGGCAAAACAAAAGGTATATGTGATATACATGTAATTGATGTGTACCTTACTAGTGCCCGTAGTAGCTCCTGGGTATTTGATACCGGTGCAGTTGCTCACATTTGTAACTCAAAGCAGGGGCTGCGGAATAAGCGGAAACTGGCAAAGGACGAGGTGACGATGCGCGTCGGGAATGGTTCCAAGGTCAATGTGATCGCCGTCGGCACGCTACCTCTGCATCTCCCTTCGGGATTAGTTTTAAACCTTAATAATTGTTATTTAGTGCCAGCTTTGAGCATGAACATTGTATCGGGATCTCGTTTAATTCGAGATGGCTACTCTTTTAAATCTGAGAATAATGGTTGTTCCATTTTTATGAGAGATATGTTTTATGGTCATGCTCCTATGGTGAATGGTTTATTCCTTATGAATCTCGAACGTGATGCTACACATATTCATAATGTGAGTACCAAAAGAAGTAAGGTTGATAATGATAGTCCCACATACTTGTGGCACTGCCGCCTTGGTCACATAGGTGTTAAACGCATGAAGAAGCTCCATGCTGATGGACTTTTAGAGTCTCTTGATTATGAATCATTTGACACGTGCGAACCATGCCTTATGGGTAAAATGACCAAGACTCCGTTCTCAGGAACAATGGAGCGAGCAACCGACTTATTGGAAATCATACATACTGATGTGTGCGGTCCGATGAGTGTTGAGGCTCGCGGTGGCTATCGTTATGTTCTCACCCTCACTGATGATTTAAGTAGGTATGGGTATATCTACTTAATGAAACACAAGTCTGAAACCTTTGAAAAGTTCAAGGAATTTCAGAGTGAGGTTGAAAATCAACGTGACAGGAAAATCAAGTTTCTACGATCAGATCGTGGAGGAGAATACTTGAGTCACGAGTTTGGGGCACACTTAAGAAAATGTGGAATAGTTTCACAACTCACGCCGCCTGGAACACCTCAGCGTAATGGTGTGTCCGAACGTCGTAATCGCACTCTGTTAGATATGGTGCGATCTATGATGTCTCTTACCGATTTACCGCTTTCTTTTTGGGGCTATGCTTTAGAGACTGCCGCATTCACTTTAAATAGGGCTCCGTCGAAATCCGTTGAGACGACACCGTATGAATTATGGTTTGGGAAGAAACCTAAGCTGTCGTTTCTAAAAGTTTGGGGATGCGATGCTTATGTCAAGAAACTTCAACCTGAAAAGCTCGAACCCAAATCGGAAAAATGCGTCTTCATAGGGTACCCAAAAGAAACTATTGGGTACACCTTCTACCTCAGATCCGAAGGCAAGATCTTTGTTGCCAAGAATGGGTCCTTTCTGGAGAAAGAGTTTCTCTCGAAAGAAGTAAGTGGGAGGAAAGTAGAGCTTGATGAAGTATTACCTCTTGAACCGGAAAATGGCGCAACTCAAGAAAATGTTCCTGAGGTGCCTGCACCGACTAGAGAGGAAGTTAATGAAAATGATCAAGATACTTCTGATCAAGCCCCTACTGAAATCCGAAGGTCCACAAGGACACGTTCCGCACCAGAGTGGTACGGCAACCCTGTCTTGGAAATCATGTTGTTAGACAACGGTGAACCTTCGAACTATGAAGAAGCGATGGCGGGACCGGATTCCGACAAATGGCTAGAAGCCATGAAATCCGAGATAGGATCCATGTATGAAAACAAAGTATGGACTTTGACTGACTTGCCCGTTGAGCGGCGAGCCATAGAAAATAAATGGATCTTTAAGAGAAGACAGACGCGGATGGTAATGTGACCATCTATAAAGCTCGGCTTGTCGCTAAGGGTTATCGACAAGTTCAAGGGGTTGACTACGATGAGACTTTCTCACCGGTAGCGAAGCTGAAGTCCGTCCGAATCATGTTAGCAATTGCCGCATTCTATGATTACGAAATATGGCAAATGGACGTCAAAACGGCATTCCTTAATGGTTTCCTTAAGGAAGAATTGTATATGATGCAGCCGGAAGGTTTTGTCGATCCTAAGAATGCTGACAAAGTGTGCAAGCTCCAACGCTCGATTTATGGGCTGGTGCAAGCATCTCGGAGTTGGAACATTCGCTTTGATGAGATGATCAAAGCGTTTGGGTTTACACAGACTTATGGAGAAGCCTGCGTTTACAAGAAAGTGAGTGGGAGCTCTGTAGCATTTCTCATATTATATGTAGATGACATACTTTTGATGGGAAATGATATAGAACTCTTGGACAGCATCAAGGCCTACTTGAATAAAAGTTTTTCAATGAAGGACCTTGGAGAAGCTGCTTATATATTAGGCATCAAAATCTATAGAGATAGATCAAGACGCCTCATAGGTCTTTCACAAAGCACATACCTTGATAAGATATTGAAGAAGTTCAATATGGATCAATCCAAGAAGGGGTTCTTGCCTGTGTTGCAAGGTATGAAATTGAGCTCAGCTCAATGTCCGACCACGGCAGAAGATATAGAAGAGATGAGCGTCATCCCCTATGCCTCAGCCATAGGTTCTATTATGTATGCCATGCTGTGTACCAGACCTGATGTAAACCTTGCCGTAAGTTTGGTAGGAAGGTACCAAAGTAATCCCGGCAAGGAACACTGGACAGCGGTCAAGAATATCCTGAAGTACCTGAAAAGGACTAAGGAAATGTTTCTCGTTTATGGAGGTGACGAAGAGCTCGTCGTAAAGGGTTACGTCGACGCTAGCTTCGACACAGATCTGGATGACTCTAAGTCACAAACCGGATACGTGTATATTTTGAATGGTGGGGCAGTGAGCTGGTGCAGTTGCAAGCAAAGCGTCGTGGCGGGATCTACATGTGAAGCGGAGTACATGGCAGCCTCGGAGGCAGCACATGAAGCAATATGGGTGAAGGAGTTCATCACCGACCTAGGAGTCATACCCAATGCGTCGGGGCCGATCAAGCTCTTCTGTGACAACACTGGAGCTATTGCACTTGCCAAGGAGCCCAGGTTTCACAAGAAGACAAGGCACATCAAGCGTCGCTTCAACTCCATTCGTGAAAATGTTCAAGATGGAGACATAGAGATTTGTAAAGTACATACGGACCTGAATGTAGCAGATCCGTTGACTAAACCTCTCCCTAGAGCAAAACATGATCAACACCAGAATTCCATGGGTGTTCGATTCATCACAATGTAACTAGATTATTGACTCTAGTGCAAGTGGGAGACTGTTGGAAATATGCCCTAGAGGCAATAATAAAAGCATTATTATTATATTTCCTTGTTCATGATAATTGTCTTTATTCATGCTATAATTGTGTTATCCGGAAATCGTAATGCATGTGTGAATAACAGACACCAACATGTCCCTAGTGAGCCTCTAGTTGACTAGCTCGTTGATCAACAGATAGTCATGGTTTCCTGACTATGGACACTGGATGTCATTGATAACGAGATCACATCATTGGGAGAATGATGTGATGGACAAGACCCAATCCTAAACATAGCACAAGATCGTATAGTTCGTTTGCTAGAGTTTTGCAATGTCAAAGTATCTTTTCCTTAGACCATGAGATCGTGTAACTCCCGGATACCGTAGGAGTGCTTTGGGTATGCCAAACGTCACAACGTAACTGGGTGACTATAAAGGTAGACTACGGGTATCTCCGAAAGTGTCTGTTGGGTGACATGGATCAAGACTGGGATTTGTCACTCCGTATGACGGAGAGGTATCACTGGGCCCACTCGGTAATGCATCATCATAATGAGCTCAGAGTGACCAAGTGTCTGGTCACGGGATCATGCATTACGGTACGAGTAAAGTGACTTGCCGGTAACGAGATTGAACGAGGTATTGGGATACCGACGATCGAATCTCGGGCAAGTAACATATCGATAGACAAAGGGAATAGCGTACGGGGTTGATTGAATCCTCGACATCGTGGTTCATCCGATGAGATCATCGTGGAGCATGTGGGAGCCAACATGGGTATCCAGATCCCGCTGTTGGTTATTGACCGGAGAGTCGTCTCGGTCATGTCTGCTTGTCTCTCGAACCCGTAGGGTCTACACACTTAAGGTTCAGTTACGCTAGGGTTGTAGGGATATGTATATGCAGTAACCCGAATGTTGTTCGGAGTCCCGGATGAGATCCCGGACGTCACGAGGAGTTCCGGAATGGTCCGGAGGTAAAGATTTATATATGGGAAGTCCTGTTTCGGGCATCGGGACAAGTTTCGGGGTTATCGGTATTGTACCGGGACCACCGGAAGGGTCCCGGGGGTCCACCGGGTGGGTCCACCTGTCCCGGGGGGCCACATGGGCTGTAAGGGGGTGCGCCTTGGCCTAATGGGCCAAGGGCACCAGCCCCACATAGGCCCATGCGCCTAGGGTTTAGAAGGGGAAGAGTCCTAGGAGGGTAAGGCACCTCCTAGGTGCCTTGGGGGGGAGGGAAACCCCCCTAGGCCGCCGCACCCCCTAGGAGATTGGATCTCCTAGGGCCGGCCAACCCCCCTTGGCACCCCTATATATAGTGGGGGAGGGGAGGGACTTCATACCTGAACGCCCTGGCCTTTGGTTGCCTCCTTCTCCCTCCCCAACACCTCCTCCACCTCCATAGTGCTTAGCGAAGCTCTGCCGGAGTACTGCAGCTCCATCAACACCACGCCGTCGTGCTGCTGCTGGTGCCATCTCTCTCAACCTCTCCTCCCTCCCTTTCTGGATCAAGAAGGAGGAGACATGGCTGTTCCGTACGTGTGTTGAACGCGGAGGTGCCGTCCGTTCGGCGCTGGTCATCGGTGATTTGGATCACATCGAGTACGACTACATCATCATCGTTCTTTTGAACGCTTCCGCTCGCGATCTACAAAGGTATGTAGATGCATCTAATCACTCGTTGCTAGATGAACTCCTAGATGATCTTGGTGAAACGAGTAGGAAAATTTTTGTTTTCTGCAACGTTCCCCAACAAGAAGACCAAATAAAAAGAGAGGCCAAAGAAGCCCACCAAAATATAAAAATTGAGAGAAAAAGAGAGAAGGGATAATGTTACTATCCTTTTCCACACTTGTGCTTCAAAGTAGCACCATGATCTTCATGATAGAGAGTCTCCTATGTTGTCACTTTCATATACTAGTGGGAATTTTTCATTGTAGAACTTGGCTTGTATATTCCAATGATGGGCTTGCTCAAAATGCCCTAGGTCTTCGTGAGCAAGCAAGTTGGATGCACACCCACTTACTTTCTTTTGTTGAGCTTTCATACATTTATAGCTCTAGTGCATCCGTTGCATGGCAATCCCTACTCCTTGCATTGACATCAATTGATGGGCATCTCCATAGCCCATTGATTAGCCGCGTCAATGCAAGACTTTCTCCCTTTTTGTCTTCTTACATAATCCCTATCATATTACTCTATTCAACCCATAGTGCTATACCCATGGCTTACACTCATGTATTGCGTGAGGGTTGAAAAAGCTGAAGCACGTTAAAAAGTATGAAACAATTGCTTGGCTGAAACCGGGGTTGTGCATGATGGGAGTATTTTGTGTTACGAAAATGAAACATGGCCTAACTGTATGATTTTGTAGGGATAAGCTTTCTTTGGCTATGTTATTTTGATAAGACATGATTACTTTGTTAGTATGCTTGAAGTATTACTATTTTTATGTTAATATTAAACTTTTATCTTGAATCTTTTGGATATGAACAATCATGCCACAATAAAGAAAATTACATTGAGAATTATGCTAGGTAGCATTCACATCAAAAATTCTGTTTTTATCATTTACCTACTCGAGGACGAGCAGGAATTAGGCTTGGGGATGCTTGATACGTCTCCAACGTATCTATAATTTTTGATTGTTCCATGCTATTATATTACCTGTTTTGGATGTTTAATGGTCTTTACTATACACTTCTATATCATTTTTGGGACTAACCTACTAACTGGAGGCCCAGCCCAAATTGTTGTTTTATTGCCTATTTTTAGTGTTTCGCGGAAAAGGAATATTAAACGGAGTCCAAACGTAATGAAACCTTCGGGAGAGTTATTTTTGGAACAAACGCAATCCAGGAGACTTGGAGTGGAGGTCAAGAAGCAGATGAGGAAGCCACGAGGAAGGAGGGCGTGCCCTAGGGGGTGGGTGCGCCCCCCACCCTCATGGGCCCCTCATGGCTCCCCTGACCGACTTCCTTCGCCTATATATACCCTTATACCCTGAAAACATCTAGGAGCACCACGAAAACCTATTTCCATCGCCGCAACCTTCTGTACCTGTGAGATCCCATCTTGGGGCATTATCCGGCGCTCCGCCGGAGGGAGAACCGATCACGGAGGGCTTCTACATCAACGCCATAGCCTCTCCAATGAAGTGTGAGCAGTTTACCATAGACCTTCGGGTCCATAGTTATTAGCTAGATGGCTTCTTCTCTCTCTTTGATTCTCAATACAATGTTCTCATCGATCTTCTTGGAGATCTATTCGATGTAATTCTTTTTGCAATGTGTTTGTCGAGATCCGATGAATTGTGGGTTTATGATCAAGATTATCTAAGAACAATATTTGAATCTCCTCTGAATTCTTTTATGTATGATTTGTTATCTTTGCAAGTCTCTTTGAATTATTAGTTTGGTTTGGCCTACTAGATTGATCTGTCTTGTAATGGGAGAAGTGCTTAGCTTTGGGTGCTTTGGGTTCAATCTTGCGGTGTCCCTTCCCAGTGACAGCAGGGGCAGTAAGGCACGTATTGTATTGTTGCCATCGAGGATAAAAAGATGGGGTTTATATCATATTGCTTGAGTTTATCCCTCTACATCATGTCATCTTGCTTAATGCGTTACTCTGTTCTTATGAACTTAATACTCTAGATGCATGCTAGATAGCGGTCGATGTGTGGAGTAATAGTAGTAGATGCAGAATCGTTTCGATCTACTTGTCGCGAACGTGATGCCTATAGACATGATCATGCCTAGATATTCTCATAACTATGCACTTTTCTATCAATTGCTCGACAGTAATTTGTTCACCCATCGTAATACTTATTCTATCACTACAGGAATCGGGCAGTTTGCCATCTGGCAAGTACAGACGGCAAAGGCTGAACTACAGATGACAAAGAATTTGCCGTCATATGGCAGACGACAAACTCAGACGGCAACGTCGAGGCGGCAAAGAGGTACTTTGCCGTCAGCTTTTCGTCGGGATGACGGCAAAGACTTTGTCATCAAGTTTTTATCTGCGGCAGACGGCAAAGTAGGGTTTATAGTTTTCTGTTAGGAGGTGGGACCCCAATAGTTTTGCCGTCAACCACATAGTCAATAGACGGCAAAGTTTATTTTCAAAATAATAAAAAAAGCGTCAGTCCAGCCTCCGGCGAGCCCGGCGTCCTTCGTACAACGAGTCTGGCGTCGTGCATCCGGAGCAACAAAGGACGATGGCGGACATGGTCGGAGTAGTAGCTGGCCGCGGTGGCCGGCAAGGCACAATGTGGAGAAGCTGGTGCGCATGCGGAGGCGGGCGGGGGAGATGGGAGACGGGCCAAGCAGCATGCTAAATCCTACGGGTGAGAGGCGGGATGGGTCAGGCGACAGGCGACGATGCCGGTGGCATGTGACTATTCCAGGGAGATGCGGGGCAGGGCCGACGACAAGCGACGGGGCCGGCAGCTTGCGGCTGCTCCAGGGAGATGCGGGGCAGGGCCGACGACAAGCGATGGGGCCGACAGCTTGCGGCTGCTCCGGGGAGACGTGGGGCGGGGCCGACTATAGGTGACGAGCTCGGCAGCACGCAGGGGCCTGTGGCGGCGAGGTGGAACAGGTTTGGCGAGGGACAGTGCCGGTGGCATGCGGCTCCTCCGGTGAGACGCGGGGCGGGATTGGCGACGAACGACGGGGTAGGTGGCGTGCGACTGCGCTGGGCCGGCCCGCGTGGCTGCTCGCTGGTGATGGGCATGCACCTGCTCGTGAGGAGAGAGGAGGGAGCTAGCCCTCGGGGAGGAGATAGAGACATAGGGGAGAGGAGCACGTGGGTGGGGGCGGGTTGTGCACATGGGTGGGGCCACGTGGGTGGGACGAGCGCACAGGGACATGACTCGTGGGTGGGTGGGACGTGTTTCGAGAGGCTGCGGTGGATGGGTACGTGCGCTTTAGATGTTGCCACATCATTGATCCGCGTGATCAATCCGTGTGGTGTGTTTTATCTTTGCCGTCTGTTAAAAAAACATAGACAGCAAACTACTCACTTTGCCGTCTGTCACAAAAATACAGACGGCAAAGATTCTTTGTCGTCTGACAAAACAAATACAGACGACAAAGATTCTTTGTCGTGTGTGTTTTTTTGGCAGACGGCAAAGTGAGCTCTTTGCCGTCTGTGTTTTTTTGGCAGACGGCAAAGTCTATCTTGCCGTTAGTTTTTCTTTGCCGTCTATTGATGATGGGAAACCCATTCTTTGCCGTCTGCCCCGACGATATGCTGACGGCAAAGTAAATACTGACGGCAAATCTCATGTTTCCCGTAGTGTATCTTGAGAGAAGCCACTAGTGAAACCTATGGTCCCCTGGTCTATTTTCCATCATATAAGTTTCCGATCAACTTTATTTTGCAATCTTTACTTTCCAATCTACATCATAAAAATACCAAAAATATTTCTTATCTCTATTAGATCTCACTTTTGCAATTGGCCGTGAAGGGATTGACAACCCCTTATCGCGTTGGTTGCAAGGTTCTTATTTGTTTGTGTAGGTACGAGGGACTTGGAGTGTAGCCTCCTACTGGATTGATACCTTGGTTCTCAAAAACTGAGGGAAATACTTATGCTACTTTGCTGCATCTCCCTTTCCTCTTCAAGGGAAAAACCAACGCATGCTCAAGAGGTAGCAGAGAGAGACATGTCTTTCGTACGAGCTTGAATCAAATGTGTTTTGCCACCCACGTTTGGTACCCACCATGTCTGCATGGGCTCAGAGGCGGTCGTGTCATGTCTGATTGAAGTTACTAGTCTACCCCTATCGATAGCAGTGTAAATCCGGTCGATTAGGATGTCAAGTATGAGGGGTAGACAGTAATTTCCATCTTGGAAACACTTGCTTCGGGCAGCCCACAAATGATAGTGGGTGTTTAGCCGCTTTGTTCAAAACTTGGGAGAATTAGCATTCATGTTTACCCTGGGCCCTGGCAACTAAATTCAAATCCAATTTGTATTCGATTATGAATATCCATACATAATTCTATGTTTTTTTATCTATTTCTTCAAAACAACGACAAAGATTTATTCCACCTTTATATATGATTATGATTTAGAAATGTCGTGATCTTCAAATTCAGTAGGTTGGATACACTTTGAGTCAAATAGTTATTTCATCCAATACAATATGCTCACACAAAAAATAGTTCACCTTATGTCAATCATACAAGTACTAAGGATTAACTCGCCTAAAAAATTTGGATCATTACAACACATGGACAACATAGGGGTTCTTACAATATAATCCATTAAGAGACATGACACAACATGCAAGTACAATAATCTAATGACAATTTCAACTCGTATCTAAAGAAGAACTGGGATTACCCTGGGCTTCAGATAGAAGAAATAGCAGGACCTCCTCCGTCTTCAAATGCAACATTCTTACTTCCTCCAATTCTTGGGTTGCTTGCATAATGCGTGTAGCTAATTGCATAATTTCCATCCTCAAGATCAAGATTACCTCATTAATGGCAGCCACACCATCTCTTTCTGCCTCTAGTAGAGCCTCAAGAACTATAATATCTGTGCTCAGACTGCTCTCCGGCGGTGTTGCCTCTGAACTGCTACCATCTGGTAACATGGATGGCGCACTGCTTCCACAAATAGATTCTGGGGTTGTACATTGTGTCCTAGTGTGAACGGCATCCTGAAAGGTTTCTGCTGGACATAAGTAGGAACATTGGAGTGATTTTTCAACGCACTTCGAGGGATGGTTATATGATCCAATTATATTAGCATTGTTGAGAGATTTCACTAGCGAAAGTATGGACCCTAGGCCTCATTTTCAAGCATTGCAATACCATTTGTGCTCTGTTTTATCAATTGCTACCTTTCTATTTTTATTGTTCTTATTACGAAAACCAATATCTACTATCGTTACTACACTTGTATCACCATCTCTTCGCCGAACTAGTGCACCTACACAATTTACCATTGTATTTGGTGTGTTGGGGACACAAGAGACTTTTTGTTATTTGGTTGCAGGGTTGTTTGAGAGAGACCATCTTAATCCAATGCCTCCCATGGATTGATAAACCTTAGGTCATCCACTTGAGGGAAAATTGGTACTGTCCTACAAAACTCTGCGGTTGGAGGCCCAACAAGAGTCTACAAGAATAAAGTTGCATAGTAGACATCAAGCCTCGCATTTCTTCTTCGATATTTGGGTTTTGTTTGGACAACTTGGTCTATTTATCTTGCAATGGGAAGAGGTGCTTTGTGATGGGTTCTATCTTACGGTGCTTGATCCCAGTGACAGAAGAGGAATCGACACGTATGCATCGTTGCTATTAAGGATAACAAGATGGGTTCTATTTCTAAATAAATAGATCTTGTCTACATCATGTCATCGTTCTTATTGCATTACTCCATTTTTTCGTGAACTTAATATACTAGATGCATGCTGGATAGCGGTTGATGTGTGGAGTAATAGTAGTAGATGCAGGCAGGAGTCGGTCTACTAATCTTGGACGTGATGCGTATATAATGATCATTACCTGGATATCATCATGAGTATTTGAAGTTCTATCAATTGCCCAACAGTAATTTTTCCCACCGTTTGCTATTTTTCTCGAGAGAAGCCACTAGTGAAACCTATAGCCCCCGGGTCTCTTCTTTAATATATTTGCCTTCGCGATCTACTTTTATTTGCTTTTATTTTCAGATCTATTAATCCAAAAATACAAAAATACCTTGCTGCAATTTTTATTTATTTATTTTATCTCGTGTTCCGTGAGATCTATTTATCCAATCTACTATAATTTTACCTATATTTTTACCCGTGAGGGATTGACAACCCCTCTCTTACGTCGGGCTGCAAGTATTTGTTCTTTGTGTGCAGGAGCTGTTTACGTGGCGTTGTGCGGTTCTCCTATTGGTTCGATAACCTTGGTCTCATCATTGAGGGAAATACCTACCCTTGTTGTGCTAGCTTCATCATCCCTTCCTCTTTGGGGAAATACCAATGTAGTTCGAGCAAACATCAGCGGTCTCCGGTGACGGGTTCCCAGACGAGGAGATCCACGTCTGAATCATGGGACATGTGGAGGAGGACGAGGCAGTGGCAGCAGTCGAGGGGGCGCGCGGGGCTGATGGCGGTGCCTGGGTGGGGGAAGTCATGCATTGAGGTCTTGGAGGCGAAGCACGGGGTAGGGTCCCCGTTATAGACCTGGTGGTAGAGGAGGTCGAGCAACGGAGGGGCTCCATGGAACGCGTGGTACTGGGTACGGAAGGCGGGGAGGCAGATGACGTTGATGCCACTGAGACTGGTGCTGATGCCACTGAGTACGACTACGTCGCCGACAACCCTTCTTCATGTGCAACAGAGCAACCAGGCAAGCCCCCCCTTGATCACTAGATATCGCCTATTCCTTCCCTCTACTGCTTGCATTAGAGTAGTGTAGCATGTTACTATTTTGGTTAATCATATTCTGTTGCATAGCCTGTCATTGTTGCTACAGTTGTTGATACCTTACCTGCAATCCTAAATGCTTAGTATAGGATGCTAGTTTATCATCTGTGGCCCTACATTCTTGTCCGTCTGCCATGCTATACTATTGGGCCGTGATCACTCAGGAGGTGATCACGGGTATATACTATACATACATACATACATACATACATACATACATACATACATACATACATACATACATACATACATACATACATACATACGTACATACATACATACATACATACATACATACTATACAGATGGTGACTAAAGTCGGATCGGCTCGTAGAGTACCCGCAAGTGTATCGAGGATGTGGGCTGAAGGGGCAGGTGGTTCCATCCAGGTAGTGATGGGCCTGGGTTCCCGACAGCCCCCTCATGGTTACTTTGTGGCGGAGTGATAGGGCAGGTTGAGACCACCTAGGCGAGAGGTGGGCCTGACCTTGGTCGGTGTTCGCGGTTACTTCATAATAACACGCTTAATGAGATCTTGGTATTTGATCTGAGTCTGGACACTGGCCTATACGCACTAACCAACTACCCGGGAACAATTATGGGCATTCGACGTCGTGGTATCAGCCGAAGCCTTCTTAACGTCAGCGACTGAGTGCCGCGCGCCGGGTTGCACTACAAAAAAAATACACTTCTGTGATGATACGTGTTTGTCACAGTAGGTCGCGTTTTCTATCATGCATGTACATCCATGACGATTTTATGACAGAATCAAGATAGTCATACCTGTGCTATCGTAGAAGTGTTCCATGACATTACCAAAATTATCATCACGGAAGTGTCCACTTCGATGACGATAAATCGCGCGTCACAGAAGTGCTTTCGTCAAGGGTGACCGACATGTGGCATCCACCGTAACAGAACACCGTTAAGCTATCGGGTCGGGTTTTGGATCCAATAACCCATTAACAACCCGGACCAATGGGGATTTTCAACGTGTAAAATCATCATTGGCTGGAGGAAACACGTGTCGGCTCATCGTTGGGACAGATGCCATCCAGTCATTGGACAGAAGGCGCCTATGATACGTCGACACGTGGCACGGCCCAACAGAGGCCCATTCCTGTGAAAAGGCCGGCCCGTTTGACTTGGTCAAAAGGTGGCGGGCCGGCCCATGGAAAGCCTGTTAATGGCAATGTTCGCATATAGCCCATTTACAGCCCGCTAACCCAAGGCCCGTTACACCCTATCCGAATTAGGCCCAGTAGCGTCATCTGGGCCATCCAATATGATTCCAGCCCGTTTTCACTTCTGGCCCATGTATGGCCCATGACGTCTTTCGGCCCATATGAGGCCATTTGTAACTCTTGGCCCATTAACGACCCGTGGTGAAACTGGCCTGCAATGAACAGTGTATCACTTTATGCCCATTAACGGCCTGTTATTCCGTTGGGCCGTTTCCAGCCCGTGTTATCTTTCGGCCTTCTCAGAGCCCATTTATTCTTGGGCTCATTTCCAGCATTCGTTTACTTACGGCCAGTTACTGTCATTTTCTACTTGTGGGCTAAATTCAGCCCGGGTTACAGTCGGCCCATTTGTGGCCCGTTAATACATTGGGCCGTTTTCATAGCGTCATCAAATACGGCCGATTAACGACGACCCGTTATGGTCGGCCCATGAACAGACAATTCCAACTCTAGCCCGTTTACGGCCATAATGCGGTCTGTTATTGGCCCATGTTTGGCCAACCGATCATACGGCCCGTACACGGCCCATTGATGATACGACCCGTAGAAGGCCCATTGTGTCTACGACCCGTATAAGGCCCATTGTTTGTACGAAACGTAGAAGGCCCATTGTTTCTACGGCCCATAGGAGGGAAATGGTAACTACAGTAAATATGTAGCCCATGGTTATTGTGGCCTGGTTTTAAAAAATAGGTTATTGCGGCCACTAGCAAATCGCGGAAAAAGAACTGCACTGACTACAAGCACAAAAATAAACAAGACAATAAGGAAATAAATAAGCAAGCAACTTACGCTAGGCTATCATGGCTATTACACATATTACATCCACTGGGCATCAAAGTTCGCCACCAGTGCAAATATAGGGAACACAGCAGCATATAAACGCCGCAGCAAAACAAGTCCAGAACTGAAACCACTTCAGAAGAGCTCAAGAAACAATATCCTGGGTACCCATAATGATGGCAAGATGCTTAGCAAGCTTATTAACTTTCTCTTGTTTGGCGCTTAAGTCCTCTAGCACTTGTTATTGCACCAGAAAGTATGCATATGAATTCTGCAGGGACTTCCTCAGTCCTTTGGCTTCATGTCGCATAACATCTGATCGATGTCTTTCAACTTGAAGTTGAGACTCAAGAAGCCGAACTGATTCAGGCAACGAGTTCGAAGAGCTGGTGCCAGCAGTAGTAGCCAGTAACTCGAACACTACTTCAAGACAGTACTTAGGGGTTGTCTCAGTGTCTTCAATATAGTTTTTATCAGATTTCTTGGAGACCAACAGGGATGTCTCACTATCTTGAACCTTATATGCATTACCTCCTTTACCATTGCATAACGGGGTACTCTTCTCCAATATTTTATCCGCGTTCTAAAAGAGAAACAAACAAACACATCACATGTTTACAATGTAGTATATGCAACTCATTTTGGTAAACTAGTTCGGTAGTAAGGTGGACAGGATAACAACATGAAACAAACATATATCTATGTAGTATGGTCACTGTATGGTCTATATCATTCTAGTTTATGTTGCCAAATCAAGATAGATATAGTTCGAATCATATCTATTTAAGACAAAACAACATAGACAGAATATAAGTGTGGGAAACTACACAGCAATAACAACACTTGTAATGTGCATGGCATGAGAACATAACTATTTATTCAATTGAAAATGAAATCAACATAGAGCAAGTTACAACAGCAAACAGCCAAACACGTTAAAGAAACAGGTTTAAAGCATACCTGTTGCGCCATTGGAGTTTCAATTGCATCCTTCAAATTTGAAATTAGTTGGTATGAGTAAATACAGTGATGCAAGAGCAAAGTAGTATGAACCATAGCTACGGAACCTGACCTAAGAACAATCTTCTTCTGCTTTAAGCGTTGACTTGGGGTTCGCAGTGGTGGTCCTCGTGCTTTGGGCACTGCAGTTGCCTTACTAACTGCTCGTGTTTGGGTGCTCTATGGTGGAGAAGGTGTTGTGTCAATGGGAACTGTGTTACTATCTGCTGGGGTTGGGGTTAGAAGGGGTGTAGCTGGTTCTCTATCCAACTGGATAGGGGTACAATCTGCATGAGTCTGGGTTATGTGTGGTGGGGCTGGTTCTTGGGCAAGTACCACTGTGGTTCTATCTGCATTGGCAGGTAGCACGATCTTTTCTGAAGACCGTGTTTTTACTCCCACAGATACTGCCATCACTCCCTCCAATTGAAATGGCTGATAAACAAGAAAAGTAATTGAATGTACAGACATTGTATGATAGACAGATGCAATGGATAGTAGGGAAGAAAACAAGGCATGAAATAATTCACATTTATGTTGTCTAGCCAAACAGAATAGCAGGACATAATTTCACATATATGATGGCTAATTAAACAGGATAGCATGACACAATTTCACATGTATGATGGCTAACTAAACATGATAGAGTGACATACTTCAAAATATGATGACTATATAAACAGGATGACATGATATAACTATATGATGTGTCTATTAAAGTGGTTGGCATGCCATAAATCACAAACATGTCGTCGATGGAAACATGATGGCATGATATAATTCACTGATAGAATGACATAATTTAAAATATGATGACTATGTAAACAGGATGAGATGATATAACTATATTATGTCTTTAGAAAATGGGTTGGCATGCCATAATTCAGATACATGTTGTCTATGTAAACATCATGGCATGACATAATTCAAATATATGATTTATATACTAAGGAAGTGAGCAGAGGGCAATCGCATATATGATGTGTCAACTAAGGAGATGGCATTCAATATTGTGTATATGATGTAAAAACTAAGCATTGCAATACAACATATGCATGCT
The DNA here is from genome assembly GCF_018294505.1 of Triticum aestivum. Lineage (NCBI taxonomy): Eukaryota > Viridiplantae > Streptophyta > Magnoliopsida > Poales > Poaceae > Triticum > Triticum aestivum. Next base: position 66,555,426 of record NC_057810.1, on the reverse strand, counting down.
ATGAGTAATATAACCCTGCCAAGTTTGAGCATACACCTCAGGGGGATAATAGGACTGGTCATCTGCCTCTGAATCCTCCTCTGAAGAGCTATCTGTAACCAGCAAGATATCTGCTTCAGCAGGTAGCATTGTCTGCTCTGAAGACCTTGTTTTCACTCCAGATTTCTCCATCGCCAATTCAAATGGCTGATGCACAGGAAGAACAGTTGAATATACAAACATTGTCGGCAAAAGCAATGAGAAATACAAAAAAAGGACGGCATGATATAATTCACATATATGACGCTTGCCTAAACAGCATGGCATTGCATAATTCACATACATAATGCCTTGCAACAAGATAACATTGCATAATTCACATATATAATGTCTTGCAACAAGATGGCATTGCATAACTCACATATATGGTAATTAGACACTAAACATGTGGCATTCACACAAAGCATGTCTAAACTAAGCAAATGACATAGCAATGCAAGATACCATACACACGATATGAGCAACATAACCCTGCCAAGTTAGAGCATGCACCTCGGGGGAAAATATGACTATTCATCTGTCTATGAATCCTCCTCTGAGGAGCTATCGATAACCAGCAAGACATGCGCTTCGTCAGATAGCATTGTCTCCTCTAAAGACCTTGTTTCCACTCCATATTTTTCCATGACCGTGTCGAATGGCTGATGCACGGGAAGAGTAATTGAATGTACTAAAATTGTTGAAAAATTTAACACATAATAAAAAAATGATGGCATGATATAATTCACATATAAGATGACTGGCTAACCTGGGTGGCATTGCAAAATTCACAAATATGATGCCTGGCTAAACAAGATGGCATTGCATGATTCACATATACGATAAAGAAACTAAACAGATGGCATTGAAACAAAGCATGTCTAAACTAAGCAGATGACATCTTTAATGTATACAGTAAGCAATGCAAGGCACCATATGCATGATATTACCAACATCAGCATGCCAAGTTAGAGCGAAGACCTCATGGGGTAAATAGGAGTGGTCTTCTCCTTCTGAATCCCCCTCAGAACAGTTATCTTCCTCTTGATTACGATCCAAAATGGGTGGAGGGGGGGCTGCCTTTGCGCCCACCATGGAGCGACGTCTGTACAAAATTCTATTGCCACGCATGGCTCGTCTCTTTTGCTCTACATGATCAGTTCCATTGTGTATGATAACTGACATGCATAGGAATAAAACATAGTAAGATTATGTAAGGAGTGCATGCACAAATCCAGAGTGATGGTAGCAAACTGTGGATAGACCCAAAACAAATGATAGCAGGCAGATAATAGCTTTAGTTAAAAGTTACAGATAATGGCTCCTTTAATGTTTGTTTGCACCCAACATGAAACTCATAGTAGATACTCGAGATTAACCAGATAGTAGACAGATAGTACTGATTGCTACCCCAATATGTACCCCACAACCATTTAAAACCTCTAGTTTTAGCACTAGTTTGGACCTGACTCGGAGTCTAATAGGTGAACACGACGATAATGTAGCATGTCATCATATTAAGCGATGCATAACGTAAGCAGACACGGAAGAGTGTGACCTCTCTTGCGGACCCGTGTAGTCCTCAAGGTCATCTGCTTAGTTGATGATGGTAATGCAGTTGTCGTGGCTGCCGGCGGCGGGGAAGAAGATCTGAGGCGGCGACAGACAGTCTGGAGAGCGGATCCCTGCTGTGGTGAACCCTTCCATCGTTGGAGCAACTGAGCTGGGGTGGAACACAGCGCCGCGGGAGCAGGACAAACCACACAAGGTTTTCTTTGACACATATCTGTAACAGAAGTAATTGAGTAAGGGCTTGTTTGAATTTGATGATTCTAACAATGCAGGGATAGGAAATAGACAGGAATAGGATAGGAATGCATGTGCAAAATAGAGAATTTAAAAACACAGGATTTCTGCCAATTTGGATGTTTGATTCACAACAATTGGAAGATCACAGGATGGAAAAAAGCATGGTGAGATTAGGTCAAACCACAAGAAAATGTATGGTTATAATGCTATCATGCTACTATCTCTTAGTCTTGTGCTTGATGAATAGGAATTTGAAAAGGAGGACAAGTGAAAATTAAAATTCCTGCGTTTTTTCTTTCAAGGACACACTAAAGGAACAAATCATACAGTTTTCCTTTGCTCCATTCCTTTGAACCAAATTCATGAATAGTAGTACCATAGGAAACTTTACAATTCCTATGTTTTTCATTCACTTTTCCTTTCAAGCACTAGCGATTCTAGTAGGCAGGCTTGAGCAAGGAAAAGCCTACACTAAAAAAATGTTTTTGTGCTACTTCTATTACTTTGGACCCAGGCCACTGCCCTACTAACTCAACTCCCAGGGCCATCAACAAATGCACAGCTCAAACGCGCAGAGGTAAATAAGGATGGCGTTCAAGAGAGTCCATCACGGATAGCTAAGTTGCCTGGTACCTCACTGCTTGTCATATAGTAGGATAAAATAATCGTATTTTCCGTTACTACGTGTGCTCAGTGGACAATATATATAACATGTAGAGTAAAAAAAGAGATGCAATAAGTGTACAACCTCTTTGGCGAAGCCATGTCGATCTCAGCGTGATTGGGTTGGCCGGTGAGGATGCTTCGGCTGACTTGGCTGTCGGAGGAGGGGAAGAAGATCTTAGGCATCTGGAGATGGAGCCCGAGGTACTACTCCGCTGTGATGGAGGGTTTCATCGTTGGAGCAGCTCCAGTGAGTTGTACAATGCCGAGGCTGAAGCAGGACAAGAGAGACAATGTTAACCTGAGTGGAATTCTAATAGCATCTCCAATACATGACGTAAAATACATAACCACAAAGTGCTAGATGTAAAATACATCAGCTGCTCATCTCTGAACTTAACTGTCAAAACTGAATTTAACTGTTGAAACTGAACTTAACTGTCGAAACTGAATTTTGCTGTCGAAACTGAACGCACTAGCAAGGTGAGGCTACACGTCAGTCGACTGGATTTTTCATCTCTGATTAGTCGATTTTGCAGCCATTGGATACGAAATCAAGGGCCTGCAGTTCATCTTCAACCTCCACTCCCCTGAGCCGCCAGCCACCACTGGCCAAACAACAGCCCCCCGCCGCCCGTGGCCGACGGTGCGCCGCCCCGCCCGCCCCAAAAACACTCCCCTTCGCCAGTCCGCCGCCGCCCCAGCCATGCCTCTAGGCCCCCCCGTGCCGAGCTTTTTCTCTGGCGATCCCCATGCCACCGCCCCCACCCTGAACCCTAAGATAGATAGTGGGGTACCACTCTGGCAAGCCCCCCTCCCTGTTGCCGCTGGTTCTTCCTTCACCCCAGCGACCCCCCCCCCCCCACCCCCTGAAAATCGATTGACCCAAAAGTCGATTCAGTCGACTGAAGTGTAGCTAAATCGGAGCAGCATCGCAAGCAAGAGCAAGAGCGAGAGCAGCAGTAAGAGCAAGAGCAATAGCAAGAGCAGACCAGGCAGGGGACCAAGAGCAAGAGCAGAGCAGCAGCGCGAGCGAGAGCTAAAGCAGCAGCAACTCCTACTGATGTGGACGTCGCCACCGAGGGAGCGACACCGTGGAGGAAGTGGCCGGCGACGCCGACTTGGATGGAGCTGCGCCGTGTCAGCTCGGGACTGAGCGCCGGTAGCACCGTGAGATCGAATGAAGAAGAAAATGCAGCGATTAGTGTACAACCTCTTTGGTGGCGCCGATTAGGCCGTAGCTTCATCCAAGGAAACGGTGATGATGATGCTCTTCCGGTGGTGCAGGTGAAGACAATGGTGTGGGAATGGAGGTGGCGCGAAAGACGAGGGGAATGTTGGGGCGGCTCCTTGGAGGTGGAGGACGGGGTGGCTGAACCGGCGGGACGACGAGATCAACGACGGATCCTCATCCGATACGGTGGATGAGGGACGTCGAGGTGTTGTTGTGGATGACGTCATCGGGGAAGAGGCTCCGGCTAGGTGGCGGACGGAGGAGGGTGTGCGGCTTCGTTGTGGGTTTTCGCGGCCTCGGTGTATGAATGGGTGGGCGGATGGGATGGGAGTGGGGAAGACGCGCTTGTCTGAAATGTGGGGTAAGTTACGAAATTACCCCCACTGATTTGAGGCGGTTCTTTCGGTTCAGGGGTACCACGGGCATTTCGTGTGTCGGGATTTCACAGGAGGTGGGAGTTTTCGCGCGCGTTGTAATTTCGGAATAGCAAGGCGCGGGTTGAGATGGAGGGAGTCGTCGGAGCACAACGAGACAAAGATATATCTTAAATATTTCGGGCTAACAAGGCGCAGGTTGAAGAGGCGGGAGTTTCACAGCATGATAGACAGAGACGCTAGCTTGAATTTTCAGCATAACAAGGCGCGGCTTGAAATTTCGGGAGAACAAGCTTAACATGTACGCAAAAAAGACAATTTGCACCTCAACACGCACAACACACACACACAAACACCATTTAGACTAGAGTAAGGTACACGTGGATTGCACACATGAGATTTGGCAACCAAATTATTAATAAATACCACATTATAGCATGTAAGCTTTGAGTCATATATGCATGATGTAGATGTTCATTTAATTCTTATAGTTCATTTCATTCAAAATCATCTAGTTTTTATAAGAAAGCTAATCTATTTTAAGATTCATGGAATTGTGTGTTGTAAGACATAAAGTACAAACAAATAATGGCAAATCATGTATAAAAACATTTGGGCAATTCTAATACAGAAGATTCTAGAACAAAGAAGAAGTGCTTGTGTTTTCATGTTTGTGCATTATGCTTAAGTTCAACCATGGAGTCTTCTAGATTATACATGTGGCAAAATCTAGTGGAATCTAAATGATATCCAACGGCTAGTAGTGCTCAAATTTGCCATCTTTGGACCATCGGATTCGCCTCATCCAACGACCATCTTTCAAAGTTAAAGTTACCCACACACAATATAAAAAAATATAATATAATATATATAGGGGTATAGATATAGATATGTGATGCGAAAGCCACCCATCATCTCCAATTAGAATAGTGTGTCCATGCACGGATTCGACGTAGCCAAATGATGTCTGCCATCGGTATCTCAAATTCAAATCAGTCTAACCTTGTTCAATGTGTATACATTACAACATGCTCGTTTCCAAACCACACCATGCAGATCTCCGTTATATTCATGCATGCATGGGTTTCAAACATCAGGATCTCTTATTCAAATATTTGAATTCAACTTTATATTGATTATGACCTCACCTAGTCTTTTACACCCACACAGTCGTCTTCTCTTTATAATTGTACCACTAACTTTCTCTCGTGCATGCATGCACACACACTACCAGTCGGCATTATCCATCGCACACATGCAATCTTTTTCTTCAGGCCGGTCTCCCATGAAGGCACAAACCCACACACATCCCCCTCTCCATCATATCGGGCATTCTTTATCTCTCACGCGTGCATGCGCAATGATCGATGTTCCTCTATGTATGTGTGTATATAGCTAGGTCTTTCATAGTTTTCCACACAAGCCGATCAATCAATATATCCAGTGAGGTCTCACCCACTTTCCCATGTCCACATCGATCAGTATATACCTCTCTATATAGGATTAACATATATAGCTAATACACCCACATTAATTATATATCCAATGTCCCCCTCTCATCATCCATGCCTTCCACTTCGTCTCTCAGACGCGTGCACAATGGCTAAGATAGAGGGTGATGACCCACAAGTGTAGGGGATCTATCGTAGTCCTTTCGATAAGTAAGAGTGTCGAACCCAACGAGGAGCAGAAGGAAATGATAAGCAGTTTTCAGTAAGGTTTTCTGCAAGCACTGAAATTGTAGGTGGTAGATAGTTTTGCGATAAGATAAATAGTAACGAGTAACAAGTAAACAAAGTAAATAAGGTGCAGCAAGGTGGCCCAATCCTTTATGTAGCAAAGGATAAGCCTAGGCAAATTCTAATAATGATAAAGGAGCTCCCGAGGACACATGGGAATTATCGTCAAGCTAGTTTTCATCACGCTCATATGATTCGCGTTCGGTACTTTGATAATTTCATATGTGGGTGGACCGGTGCTTGGGTACTGCCCTTACTTGGACAAGCATCCCACTTATGATTAACCCCTATTGCAAGCATCCGCAACTACAACAAAATAATTAAGGTAAACCTAACCATAGCACGAAACATGTGGATCCAAATCAGCCCCTAACGAAGCAACGCATAAACTAGGGTTTAAGCTTCTGTCACTCTAGCAACCCATCATCTATTTATTACTTCCCTATGACCTCCTCTAGGCCCAATAATGGTGAAGTGTCATGTAGTTGACATTCACATGACACCACTAGAGGAGAAGATAACATACATCTCATCAAAATATCGAATGAATACCAAATTCACATGACTACTAATAGCAAGACTTCACCCATGTCCTCAAGAACAAACGTAACTACTCACAAAGCATATTCGTGTTCATAATCAGAGGTGTAATAATATGCATTAAGGATCTGAACATATGATCTTCCACCAACTAAATCAATAAGTATCAACTACAAGGAGTAATCAACACTACTAGCAACCCACAGGTACCAATTTGTGGTTTTGGATACAAGATTGGATACAAGAGATGAACTAGGGTTTGAGAGGAGATGGTGCTGGTGAATATGTTGATGGAGATTGACCCCCTCCCAATGAGCGGATCGTTGGTGATGACGTTGGTGATGATTTCCCCCTCCCGGAGGGAAGTGTCCCCGGCAGAACAGCTCCGCCAGAGCCCTAGATTGGTTCCGCCAAGGTTCCGCCTCGTGGCGGCGGAGTTTCGTCTCGTAAGCTTGCCCTGATTTGTTTTCCAGGGTAAAAGTGATGATATAGCAGAAGATGAACGCCGGAGGCCCACCAGGGGGGGCAGGAGATAGGGGGCGCACCCTATAGGGGAGGCGCGCCCCCCGTCTCCTGGACAGGGTGTGGGCCCCCTGGCATATTTCTTTCGCTCAGAAATTCTTATAAATTCCAAAAAGTTGTTTCATGGAGTTTCAGGACTTTTGGAGTTGTGCAGAATAGGTTTCCAACGTTTACTCCTTTTCCAGCCAGAATTCCAGCTGCCGGCATTCCCCCTCTTCATGGTAAACCTTGTAAATTAAGAGAGAATAGCCATAAGTATTAAGATATAATGTGTAGTAACAGCCCATAATGCAATAAATATTGATATAAAAGCATGGTGCAAAATGGACGTATCAACTCCCCCAAGCTTAGACCTTGCTTGTCCTCAAGCGGAAGCCGAAATCAAAAAATATGTTCACATGTTTAGAGATAGAGGTGTCAATAAAAATAAAATATGGACATGAGGGCATCATGATCATTCTTATAACAACACATATATAGATTTCAATATATAATTTCTTATGCTCAAGTGACGATCAATTCACAATTCCAAGTATGGTCCAAAAACTTCATTGAGAACTAACAAACTATAATCTCACTCATTGAAGCAATCACAATTTATCACAACATCAGAAAGAGTCAACAATAGAGCTTTCCAGCAAGTCCACATACTCAACTATCATATAGTCTTCTACAATTGCTAACACTCACGCAATACTTGTGGTTATGGAGTTTCAGACGGACACTGAGAAAGATAGGGACTTATTGTGTTGCCTCCCAACGTATTCACCTTTAGGTGAAGTCAACAATAATAGCCTATGCTAACAAACATCCAATTGGATATGTGTATCACGATCTTTCAAACACGAAGAGCTTGCCAAAGGATAAAATGAGAAAAAGGGAAAGGTGGAGATCACCTTGACTCAAGCACAAAATAAAAGCATAAAGTAAGAACATGAAGTAAAAGATAGGCCCTTCGCAGAGGGAAGCAGAGGTTGTCATGTGATTTTAGGGTTGGATACACAAAATCTTAGTACGAAAGAACGTCACTTTATATGTCACTTGTGTATGGACCTTTATTATGCAGTCCGTCGCTTTTATTGCTTCCATAACAAGATCGTATAAAGCTTATTTTCTCTGCACTAATAATTCATGCATATTTAGGGAGCAATTTTTATTGCTTGGACCGATGACAACTTACTTGAAGGATCTTACTCAATCCATAGGTAGATATGGTAGACTCTCATGGCAAAAGTGGGTTTAAGGATATTTGGAAGCACAAGTAGTATCTCTACTTGGTGCTGGGAATTTGGCTAGCATGAGGGGGAAAGGCAAGCTCAACATGTTCAGAAGGTCAATGACAACATACTTTAACTGAGATGCGAGAAAACATAAACCATTACGTTGTCTTCCTTGTCCACCGTCAACTCTTTTAGCATGTCATACTTAATGAGTGCTTACAATCATAAAAGATGTCCAAGATAGTATATTTATATGTGAACCTCTCTTTCGTTATCACTTCCTATTAATTGCGACGATGACCAAAACTACGTTTATCAACTCTCAACAATTTTTATGCCTCATACTTTCTATGTGTGAAGTTATTACTATCCACAAGATCAATATGAACTCTTTTATTGTTTTTATTCTTTCTATTTTTCTAAAAATCATGGCAACAAAGCAAAGCCCTTGACTCAACACTAATCTTTATTATAGATAACTCACGGACTCGATTACATAAAGATATCACAAAGCAAAACTCAAACTACTTCATATCAAAACTTCTAGATCAAGATACTACTAAAAGGATCGAACTAAATAAAGCGGTAAAGATAGGAGTGTGATGGTGATACGATATCGGGGCACCTCCCCCAAGCTTGGGATTTGCCAAGGGGAGTGCCCATACCCATGTGATTATTTCTCCTTTTTCACGGTTGGTGTTATGATCTTCTTGGCGATGATGCCCTTCAGAATGCAGTTCTCCTCCTCGAGCTTATTGACTTGTTGTTTGAGAACCATAGTTCCTTTACGGAGCTTGCCCGTAACGGCCAAAGCTCCTTTTACACAAGGATGCTGCATAGCTGCTGGAGAACAAGTGAAACTCTTTTTCATATTTTCATAAGAAAGAAATCTAGAGTTGGAAGGGATGACCGAAGTTGGATAGCCACGCTCGATAGTTCCCCTATCATGAATTCTGCTCGGAGACGAGAGGTGACTTCTTGATCTTCTTCCATGGCATCTATCCTTTTCAAATCAGCCTCCATCTCATCCTCCATTGATGGTCCAAAGTGGTAGGCATCGCTATTCGCTCCTGGACCTAGCGTTGGGTGAGACACCCGACTCTCCCCAACTGACTCCTGAGAAGACATCTTGCTTAATTCTGCAACAGGAATAGCTCAAAACAAAAACAGGGGAAATTTGCGTGATACGGTGGTCAAAACCTTCGGGAGTATATATAATGTATTTTTACCGACCAAAATATGTAACATGCAAGAAAACGGAGTCCGGGAGGCACACGAGGTGCCCACGAGATAGGGGGGCACGCCCTACCGGGGGGGGGGGGCGCCCTCCACTCTCGTGGGAGCCTTGTGTCCCTTTCGGACTACTTCTTTCTTCCTAAAATTCTTAAATAATCCAAAACTAATAAAAATTGCCATTGGAGTTGTTTTGGAGTCGGTTTACTTACCGTACCACATACCTATTACTTTTCGGAGTCTGGAACGTTCTGGAAAGTGTCCCTTATGTATTCCTCCGGGGTTACGGTTTCAATAATATTAGTTTGAACATTAATTGGATTACCTGAAATATAAAGTTTAATTCTTTGACCGTTTACCACCCTCGGACTTGTGCCTTCGAAGTTGTTGATCTTTATGGCACCAGAACGATAGACCTCCTCGATAACGTAGGGGACTTCCCATTTAGAGAGAACCTTTCCTGCAAAAAATCTTAAGCGAGAGTTGAATAATAACACATAATCACCTACGTTAAACTCACGCTTTTGTATCCTTTTATCATGCTAGCGCTTGACTTTTTCTTTGAATAGCTTGGCATTCTCATAAGCATGGGTTCTCCATTCATCAAGTGAGCTAATATCAAACAACCTCTTCTCACCGGCAAGTTTGAAGTCATAATTGAGCTCTTTAATAGCCCAATATGCTTTATGTTCAAGTTCAAGAGGCAAATGACATGATTTTCCATAAACCATTTTATACGGAGACATACCCATAGGATTTTTGTATGCAGTTACATAGGCCCATAATGCATCATCAAGTTTTTTGGACCAATTCTTTCTAGATCTATTAACAGTTTTTTGCAAAATTAATTTGAGCTCTCTATTGCTCAACTCTACTTGACCACTAGACTGCGGGTGATAGGGGGATGCGATTCTATGATTGACATCGTACTTAGCAAGCATCTTACGGAAAGCACCATGAATAAAATGTGAACCACCATCAGTCATAAGATATATAGGGACTCCAAACCTCAGAAAAATAACTTCTTTAAGCATTTTAATAGAAGTGTTATGATCAACACTACTAGTTGGAATAGCTTCTACCCACTTAGTAACGTAATCAACAGCAACTAAAATATGTGTATAACCATTAGAGGCAGGAAAAGGTCACATATAATCAAAGCCCCAAACATCAAACGGTTCAATAACAAGAGAATAATTCATAGGCATTTCTTGACGTCTAGTAATGTTACCTATTCTTTGACATTCATCACAAGATAATACAAACTTACGAGCATCTTTGAAGAGAGTAGGCCAATAAAAACCAGATTGTAGTACCTTGTGTGCAGTTCTATCTCCAGTGTGGTGTACTCCATAAGATTTAGAGTGACACTTACATAGAATCTGTTCCTGTTCATGCTCAGGCACACAACGTCTAATAACACCATCTACTCCTTCTTTATAAAGGTGTGGATCATCCCAGAAGTAATGTCTTAAATCATAAAAGAACTTTTTCTTTTGCTGGTATGTGAAACTAGGCGGTAAATATTTAGCAACAATGTAATTAGCATAATCAGCATACCAAGGAGCAGTACGAGAAGCATTGACGGCTGCTAATTGTTCATCAGGAAAGCTATCATTAATAGGCAGTGGGTCATCAAGAACATTCTCTATCCTAGACAAGTTATCTGCAATGGGGTTCTCAGCTCCCTTTCTATCAATAATATGCAAGTCAAATTCTTGGAGCAAGAGAACCCATCTAATGAGTCTAGGCTTAGCATATTTCTTCTCTAGAAGATATTTAATAGCAACATGATCAGTCTGAATAGTAACTTTGGAATCAACAATATAAGGTCTGAACTTATCACATGCAAACACAACTGCTAAGAACTCTTTTTTAGTAGTAGCATAATTTCTCTGGGCAGTATCAAGAGTCTTACTAGCATACTAGAAATATTCAATTTCTTATCAACTCTTTGCCCTAAAACAGCACCTACAGCATAATCACTAGCATCGCACATAATTTCAAAAGGTAAATTCCAATCAGGTGGCTGAACAATAGGTGCAGTGATCAAAGCTTTCTTAAGCACTTCAAATGCTTCTACACAATCATCATCAAAGACAAAAGGAATATCTTTTTGCAATAAATTAGTCAGAGGCCTAGAGATGTTAGAAAAGTCCTTAATGAACCTCCTATAAAAACCAGCATGACTAAGGAAACTTCTTATACCTTTTATGTCCTTGGGACATGGCATCTTTTCAATAGCATCAACTTTAGCTTTATCAACTTCAATACCTCTCTCGGAAATCTTATGCCCTAAGAAAATGCCTTCATTAACCATAAAGTGACACTTTTCCCAATTCAGGATGAGACTAGTGTCTTCGCATCTCTGCAACACTCGATCAAGGTTGCTCAAACAATTATCAAAGGAGGATCCATAAACAGAGAAGTCATCCATGAATACCTCGCAAATCTTTTCACAAAAATCAGAGAATATAGCCATCATGCATCTTTGAAAGGTAGCAGGTGCATTACATAAACCAAAAGGCATACGTCTATAAGCGAAAGTACCGAAAGGGCAAGTAAAATTAGTTTTTGCTTGATCTCCCGCTGAGATAGGTATTTGAGAGAAACCAGAATAACCATCTAGAAAGCAGAAATGTGTATGTTTGGATAGTCTTTCTAGCATTTGATCAATAAAAGGTAAAGGGTAATGATCTTTCTTAGTAGCTTTATTTAGTTTACGAAAATCAATTACCATCCTATAACCTGTAATAATTCTTTGCGGGATCAATTCATCTTTATCATTAGGAACAACGGTAATACCTCCCTTTTTAGGAACACAATGGACAGGGCTTACCCATTCACTATCAGCAACGGGACAAATAATACATGCCTCAAGGAGCTTTAGTATCTCCTTTCTTACCACTTCCTTCATCTTGGGATTTAATCGTCTTTGAGGATCTCTAACTGGTTTGGCATCGTCCTCCAATTTAATTTTGTGTTGGCATAACATGGGACTAACGCCTTTAAGATCATCCAGAGTATATCCAATAGCAACTCGGTGCTTCTTCAGAGTTTTCGATAATCTTTCTTCTTCTTGCTCTGAAAGGTTAGCACTAATAATAACAGGATATATTTTCTTTTCATCAAGATAAGCATACTTAAGATTATCGGGTAAAGGTTTGATTTCAAACACGGGATCACCCTTGGGTGGAGGGGGATCCCCAAGAATTTCAACGGGAAGGTTATGTTTCAAGATAGGTTCCTGTTTAAGGAATAATTCATCTATTTCCCTTCTTTCTTTCATAAACATATCATTTTCATGGTCTAGCAAATATTGTTCTAACGGATCAGTAGGAGGCACGGCAATAGAAGCAAGACCAATTATTTCATCTTTACTAGGTAATTCTCTATCACGAGGTTGTCTATGAAATTTAGCAAAATTAAATTCATGAGTCATATTGTCTAAGCCAATCGTAACAACATCATTTTCACAATCAATCCTAGCATTAATAGTGTTCAGGAAGGGTCTACCAAATATAATGGGACAAAGTCATCTTGAGGGGAAGTAAGAACAAGAAAATCAGCAGGGTATCTAACCTTTCCACACAATACTTCAACATCTCTAACAATCCCAAATGGTGAAATAGTATCTCTATTAGCAACTTAATTGTGACATCAATATCTTCTAATTCAACAAGTGCAATGTCATGCATAATTTCTTTATATAAGTCATAGGGTATTGCACTAGCACTAGCACCCATATAACATAAGCCATGATAGCAATGATCTCCTATTTTAACAGAAATAATATGCATGCCTACAACAGGCCTATGTATCTTAGCGTCTGGTTTTGCAATATTAGCAGCTTCATCACATAAATAAATAACATGCCCATCTAAATTATCATCCAAGAGATCTTTAACAATAGCAATACTAGGTTCAACATTAATTTGCTCAAGAGGTGTATAAGTCCTAGTATTACTCTTACAAACAACAGTTGAAGTTTTAGCATGATCCTTTATCCTAACAGGGAAAGGTGGTTTCTCAACATAAGTAGTAGGAACAATAGGATCACTATAAGTGATAGTCTTTTCTTCAACTGTAATAGGTGCAACTACTTTAACTTCAACAGGAGGGTTTATATTTAAACCACTTCTCTTTAGGGAGATCAACATGAGTAGCAAAAGATTCACAGAAAGAAGCTACTATCTCAGAGTCAAGTCCATACTTAGCGCTAAATCCACGAAAAACATCGGTATCCATAAAAGATTTAACACAATCGAACTTAGGTGTCATACCTGACTCCTTACCATCGTCGGAACCCCAATCTTCAGAGTTGCATTTAATTCTTTTCGATAAGTCCCATTTGAAATCAATAGTCTTCAGCATATAAGAACCAGCACAGGAAGTATCGAGCAGGTTGCGATTATCAAGAGAAAGCCGAGCATAAAATTTTGAATAATCATTTCCCGAGAGAGCTCATGATTGGGGCATGAATATAACATTGACTTAAGCCTCCCACAAGCTTGAGCGATGCTTTCTCCTTCGCGAGGCCAGAAATTATATATGTAATTACGATCACGATGAACAAGATGCATAGGATAGAACTTCTGGTGAAATTCCAACTTCAATCGCTTATAATTCCAAGATCTCGTATCATCACATAGCCTATACCATGTCAATGCATCTCCCTTCAAAGATAAAGGGAAGACCTTCCTTTTGACAACATCATCGGGAATATCTACAAGCTTAAATAATCCACAAACTTCATCCACAAACATCATCTCCCTTCAAGGTGTAAATCGGGATGCAATGTTCCATCTCCTGCAAATGGATTAGCTAGCAGTTTCTCTATCATACCCGAAGGAATCTCAAAGTAGATATTTTCATAAAGTTTAGTAGGTTGAGGAGCAACTGTTTGCTCTTCTGGTTGGGGTGAAGATACCCCAAACAAGCCCCTCAAAGGATTAGTTTCCATAGTGACAAGTAACAGAAAATTTCAGCACACAATATAAATGTTTCCTTACCAAATTCCACTCACCAAAAGCGCTACACTCCCCGTCAACGGCGCCAGAAAAGAGTCTTGATGACCCACAAGTGTAGGGGATCTATCATAGTCCTTTCGATAAGTAAGAGTGTCAAACCCAACGAGGAGCAGAAGGAAATCATAAGCGGTTTTCAGTAAGGTTTTCTGCAAGCACTGAAATTGTAGGTGATAGATAGTTTTGCGATAAGATAAATAGTAACGAGTAACAAGTAAACAAAGTAAATAAGGTGCAGCAAGGTGGCCCAATCCTTTTTCTAGCAAAGGATAAGCCTGGACAAATTCTAATAATGATAAAGGAGCTCCCGAGGACACATGGGAATTATCGTCAAGCTAGTTTTCATCACGCTCATATGATTCGCGTTCGGTACTTTGATAATTTGATATGTGGGTGGACCGGTTCTTGGGTACTGCCCTTACTTGGACCAGCATCCCACTTATGATTAACCTCTATTGCAAGCATCCGCAACTACAACAAAAGTATTAAGGTAAACCTAACCATAGCATGAAACATGTGGATCCAAATCAGCCCCTAACGAAGCAACGCATAAACTAGGGTTTAAGCTTCTGTCACTCTAGCAACCCATCATCTACTTATTACTTCCCTATGCCCTCCTCTAGGACCAATAATGGTGAAGTGTCATGTAGTCGACGTTCACATGACACCACTAGAGAAGAAGACAACATACATCTCATCAAAATATCGAACGAATACCAAATTCACATGACTACTAATAGCAAGACTTCACCCATGTCCTCAGGAACAAACGTAACTGCTCACAAAGCATATTCATGTTCATAATCAGAGGTGTAATAATATGCATTAGGGATCTGAACATATGATCTTCCACCAAGTAAACCAATAAGTATCAACTACAAGGAGTAATCAACACTACTAGCAACCCACAGGTACCAATTTGTGGTTTTGGATACAAGATTGGATACAAGATGAAGATGAACTAGGGTTTGAGAGGAGATGGTGCTGGTGAAGATGTTGATGGAGATTGACCCCCTCCCGATGAGAGGATCATTGGTGATGACGTTGGTGATGATTTCCCCCTCCCGGAGGGAAGTGTCCCCGACAGAACAGCTCCGCCAGAGCCCTAGATTGGTTCCGTCAAGGTTCCGCCTCGTGGCGGCGGAGTTTCGTCCCGTAAGCTTGCCCCCGATTTTTTCCAGGGTAAAAGTGATGATATAGCAGAAGATGGACGCCGGAGGCCCACCAGGGGGCCTAGAAGATAGGGGGCGCGCCCTATAGGGGGGGCGCCCCCTGTCTCCTGGACAAGGTGTGGGCCCCCTAGCCTATTTCTTTTGCTCATAAATTCTTATAAATTCCAAAAAGTTGTTTCGTGGAGTTTCAGGACTTTTGGAGTTGTGCAGAATAGGTTTCCAACATTTACTCCTTTTCCAGCCAGAATTCCAGCTGCCGGTATTCCCCCTCTTCATGGTAAACCTTGTAAAATAAGAGAGAATAGCCATAAGTATTAAGATATAATGTGTAGTAACAGCCCATAATGCAATAAATATTGATATAAAAGCATGATGCAAAATGGACGTATCAGGGGGCAGCAAGGTCCTGCCCCCCCTAACATCACTATATATCGAGGCTAATATGAATGTGATCATTAGACAATTGCTGCTAAAAATGGTTTAAGTTCATGAATTGACCATACTCGTAAAGGATTAGCAATGCTTGGCCACCTAGCTCATTTATTTTTCATGGCTCCACCACTGCGTGCAACAGCGCACGTTCTCGCCCCCTCTCCCTAAATATCGGTCTCGCACTTGTGCACTCCTTCATAGTGTCCCTCCACTCGGCCCCTCGCACTATCTTCTAGCCCCCCACCGGATTTTGCCACATGTACAATCTAGCGGACTCCATGGTTGAACTTAAGCATAATGCACAAACCTCAAAACAATAGTGGTTCTCTTTTGTTCTAGAATCTTCCGTATCATAACTGCCCAAACTTTTTTCTAGTTGAATTGCCATTATTTGTTTTTACCTCAGGCTTTACAACGCACAATTACATGAATCATAAAAAGATTAAGGGCTTGTTTGATTCAAAGGATTCTCAAAGGAATTTTGGAGGATTCTAATCCTTAGGAATTTTTCCTATCTTGGTTGTTTGATTCGTAGGATTGTAAACCATATGATTTTTTCCATATGATTCATTTGCACTAGATTTCATAGGAAACATCCCATCCACTCAAACCTCTTTGAAAGAATTCTGTGTTTTTTCTATGCACAATCAAACACTCGTACGATCCTGTAGGATTCAAGATGACATTCCACTATAATCCCATGTTTTTCCTATTCACGCATTTTGGAATTCCTGTGAATCCCAGAGGCCCTAGCTTTTTTATAGAAACTAATTGATTTTGAATGAGATGAACTATAAGAATTAAACGAAGGTCTACATCAGTCATATACGACTTAGAGCTTACATGCTATAGTGTGGCATTTATTCATAATTTGGTTGCAAAATCTGATGCGTGCAATGCATGTGTACCTTACTAGTACTTCGAGTATGTGCAAAACATGTAAATTATAATTCCAATGGCACGCTACATTCATGAAGCCACGTGGCACATGTGGAGGCTTGTCGCGACCTCCTTGTGTGGATTGATCACAGTGACCTATTGTTGGTTCTAGAAGAATGTACTTATCCTCCCTGAGCCATACTGTCGATACATGCACGAAGCAAAGATGTGCACGCACGCCACGCACACACTCATTCCCTCGCACGCACACGCGGGTACACGGGCGGACACAATGTTGTACCAAGATCCACCCCATGTGATAATTTGATGCATGTAAATTCGTTCACTTCATTGATGGTCAATTAATACAGCGCATGCAAATTGAGTGGACATGAGGGTGGAAGAAAGACATTACTACTCTTAATCATGGGTTGCTAGTAGTACTTCCATTGGTCTCCTTCGTATTTTGTGCCAATTTTTGACAGTAACATAATATTTACGCACTTGAGCAGTGTAGTCTACTTGAAATTTATGTCCCACTAAACTCATTGGGCGCTGTTTCAGGCCTCGAAACCAAAACCATTAATTAATATTTACCTTGTTCCCATCCCATTCGAAAGCCTGCTCACACCTACTAGTACGTACCAAAACTGAACGCGTTCCCACTATGCAGGTATTAGTACTAGTGCTAGTACTTAGGTTATAAAAAGGGGAACTACCTAACCAAAAATTACTCTATCTTTCCTCCTCATAAGTGCTTCTTCTTCCTCCGTCCTTGCCATGGCCGGTGAGCAGAGCTCTAGGTCGAGAACTACTCGTAACAAGGGAGCGGCAACCAAGGATGCGGAAAAAAAAGAGGGCTCGCCGCCACGCAGAGACCTCGAAAGATATCTCACGGGAAGGCGATGGCTCCCAGGAGCGCCTTAGCCGCGGAGGCGAACATGCCGAGCCAGTGGCGCTGGAGTCATTATCCCTCGACGGCATGCCCGATCAGCTCAATAAGCACCTCAATAAGCAGAAGGAGTTCATCTAAGGCTTGGTGGAGCTGCTGAAGGAGAGCCTCGACGACATGCCTGCTGAGCTCAATAAGCAGGGGGAGTTGACCGCCGTCTTGGTGATGCTGGTGACGAAGAGCATTGCCTCAGAGAAGAAGACGATCGGTGAAATCCTATAACTTCAGGAGGACAAGGTGAAGCTCTGCCACGAGCTCGACCTATTGAAGGAGAAGAACGCCGGCTGGAAGAAGCTGCATGAGAATAGTAGTTCCTCGATGAAGATGTTGTAGGCCCTCGTCATGGAACAGAAGAAGGAGTTGGCGAAGCTCCACATCAAGCACCCGGCTGCTGTTAAGGTACGTAATGCGGACGTGGAATAGATGATGAAGGCTCGCATTGAGAAATCTCGCGTCATGGACAGAATGAAGAATATGGTGGAGGAGACGTGCAAGGAGATGGAGGTCATGGAGGCGAAGAAGAAGCAGTTACGACTCCATCTCGAATTAGATCATTTGGGGTGATAATCTTCCTTCTTCTTTTGCTCATGTGTTTCATCTTTTGCTTCGGGTGTTTTGCCGCACGTGTCACGTTCTCTGTGAGGCATGAATAGAACAATGCTTTTTTTAGGGAATGAATAGAACAATGCTAACAATGAGATGACTAGCAAATTAGATCATTTTTTATCGCCATATGGCACTGGGCTGCCGTGTTTCGTGCTCCTCCGTTGTAGTACTACTCCAGTGGAAAACTTGAGTATACCGCACGGTTCTTTGCTCCTCCTCAGGTCGTCGGCGCATTTATACGAGGAGTCAAATCACAAGGCCCTGCCTTCCAGTAGTAATGAGCCGTCAAATCACAAAGGCCCTCGCCTCTGGTGAAACCGACCAAGCTAGACTGCCCCACCCTCTAGCCTTTTAAAAAATGTACTATACTTTTGTACAGTAGTACTACCTCCGTCCGGGTTTATTAGTCCCTTTAGTATTTTGTGCAAAACTTTGACCTTAGATTAAACTAAAAAGATGTTAATGCATGTAACCAAAAATAATATCTCTCAAAACTATGTTCAAATACGAATCCAGGGATATAATTTTTGCTAGCATGCATTATTATTTACTTAGTTAAATATATGGTCAAAGTTTGGCATAAAATACTATGGGGACCAATAAACCAGGACAGACGTAGTATATCGATGGATTGTGTCATGGAGCAAAACTTGAAATTAAAAAAAGGTGGTACATATAGAGAGCGCTCGTTGCCAAATTATGCATATAGTACTATTAAAAAGGGTAGTCACAATAATGGTGTCCAGCACAACCCAGCCCTCAAATAAAACTAAGCATCCTGGAATTCTTTGACAAAACTAAGCACCCTGAAATTCTTTGACAACTAAACTGCTGGCTATATGATGTTGGCCATATATATTGTACGTATATAATGTGAAGAAACGAGTGGTAGTACTATACCAACTAAAAGATGAAATTTAAGAAATACTAGTATGTACGTACTGAAGAGTTAAAGTAACGAGAAGAAATATAACATAGTTCTGCTGGGGGCTCAGCACAACACACCCCTCAAATTAAACTAAGCACACCTGAAATTAAACTATGCAACTAATCCGGTAGACACTACATTAGAACCACCATGAGCAACGACACTGCCACCTTACTCGGAGTCCTCGTCCACGTCCTCAACTTCATCCTTGTCCCTCTTCCTCTTGTCTGATACTTCTTTGCTTGAACCGCACACTTGGCTCTTGCTCTTCATCCAACCCTTGAGGATATTGAAACAAAGGTAGCCATCCATTGCAGCATAGTGGATGTGGTCTATATCTAGTACATTCCGCTGCCATTCATAACGATGAAACGTGTATTTAGATTTCTCCAGTTTACCGTACGAAGGATGAACCATGGCTCCTGCCAGGGTCAGCAATGAAGGCTGGCCAGAGGGCAGCAGCCGATTCTTCTGGCGGTCGAAGGGGTTGCCTACAACGAGTCCTATCCGACCCAGGACTTCTCTGTCGTTCGTAAAGTCTACAGTAACAAATTTGACTAGGTTTCTCTCGAGGAAGTTCTTAAAATGCAGGCATTCAACGTCGGCATGGCATATGTGGTAGACCAAGCATAAGTCATGCACGCAAACCTGGATCACGGCGGGCTTCCTCCTCTCTTCATCCTTTAGATCCTTCTCTTGTCCTGGGATTGTGGTGTACTCCACATCTAGCCCAGCGACCCACTCATCATGTGAGTTTTCGAACATGCATCTGAAGCGAGAAAGGCATCCTTTCACCATCGCGGAAGAACGGGTGTAGATGACATTGAACTCATCGCCGATGATGGTTCAACCTTGTACTCACCGCCGATCATGGAGATTTGGGACGCCATGGATTTGGGAGGAGGGTTAGGGTTAGTGGAATTGCCGTAATGTGAAAGGACGGGATGACTAGGAGCGAACCGCCCTAATATTAAATGATGTGCGGGGACGAGTAGGAGCAAACTGCCAGCGTGTGAACGGCAGGGTATTGGCTTTCCATTCTCCCATGGTACGTGCTTCCGAGAGCCCTTGGATCTGAGATCGAACGGTTGCATGGCATGATTCTAGACCTATGGGTGAATATCCTATCCTGGAGGGTTATTCTGCAAATTTTCAGCAACTTAGGATGCGACCATTTGATCTCAGATCCAAGGGCTGTCAGCAGCCCGTATCATGGTCGCGCCTACCACGACCATCGTGTCGCTCGCGCGGTCGCGCCCTTGGAGATTTAACACGGTGCGTTAGGCTATCTGATGTTGGCATGTCATACATAGTCATCAGTTATCACTCATACTACAACAAGGTTAGCTATAAGGTTGGTTATAAGTGTATTTTTTTTACTTCTCTCTACCTCTTTCTTCGTACTCCCTTCGTCCCATAATATAAGAATGTTTTTGACACTAGTGTAGTGTCAAAAACATTCTTATATGATGGACAGAGGGAGTAGTATTTATTGAATTTGCCAAGGAGTGACCTCTTCAATGAAATGGTGTGCTTATTAGTTTTTTGTTGCTAAGTTTGCTTCATTTAATTAGCTATAGACTCAAAATTGTCTTTTCACCTAGGTACACGTGCTTAGCACCATTTCTTCCTTGGGTCACCAAACTTGCCACATCAGACGTTATGCCTATGTGGCAAGTTTAGCACCTGTAGGATCAAGTAAGTACAATATTGCGCTTTACATGGCATTTTTGCATATCTGCAGGAAAGAGAGGCAATGAAAAGTGGAGAAGTGGGCTCTCATGCAAGAGCCAGCCTCTACTACATGGTGGAGCATTGGGAGAGGCACATGTATGGAGGTGGTCAGGAATCGGCAGACTCACGCCGGTCGTAGCGCCACAGTTAAAATGATAATGGCAAGTCAAATCATGGGGCCCCACCTGTCTAGCAGTAACTCGCTGTCAAATCACACAGCCCTACGTTTGCAGCAGCCTACTCCCTCATCTTCTCGCATCTCTCTCGAACCGACTAGGCGGAACTGCCCCACCTACCGCACAGGAAAATCCCCGCCCTCGACTTTTAAATAGTACAGTATACTAATTTTGTATCCATGGGTTGCGCCATGGAGCAAAGCCTCTAGAAAACGGCGGTACACATGTACGGAGTATACAACACACCCATCGCGTTCGCATCGCACCCCGGATGGTCGGTCGATCTGTCACGCTGCTCTCCAAATGGAACGCGCGTCATATTGCGTTTGCACACACATGTGGGACCGCAATTGAGGACCAACCATAGGCACACTCCCCGGCCCCGCAAGTCGGGTGACTTAATAGAAGAGGGAGACGAGCGATAGCACTAGAGAAGTGTTGTACTATGTTGGTACCTGGACGATCCCTGCAAGACACGAAAGATCAGTTCGTCCATGCATGTGACCAGACTCCAACGGACACGCCTGGATTGGCTATCGTCTACATATCGTGCAGGTTGTGTTGTACATGGCTGTAGTTATGGTGAGAAATCTAAAAAAAGGTTTCTTGTCATCTCACAAAATTAGGTGTCATGTGCTTCGGATCATTGCGAGGGTTAAACAGCGACAACTGAGTTGGGCTAGTCATTGGGGGTACATGCACGCAGACTACTCGGCTGCCATCTAGGTCAAGCCGACTATGTTAATTAGGACATATGTCGACGGACCCCTTTTCTACAAGTTTATCTTTAATTTGAGCTTTGTTCCTCGTCTAGTTTGTCCATCAAGATTCATGTTGTCTCCTTTGGGCAGTGAGGTTATGATCTCTTGTCATGTGGCATTTTTTCATGTTATATCACTACAAAAAAAAGACACATCCGTGACATTTTGGGCCGAACAAAAAAAAAATCTGTCATACATATGACACTTCTATGACGATAATTGTGACAAAACCCGGTAGCATCATAGATGTGGTGGGCTCCTACTTCTATGACAAAAAATCATGACAGAAAATGGGCTTTTCGTCCTGGGCGGGCCGGAGACGCAGCTGCATAACATTCTTTGGGCCGTCTGAGGGAGTCCCGGATTAGGGGTTGTCCGGATAGCCGGACTACCATCATCAGCCGAACTATCATCGGCCGGACTATCATCATCGACCGGACTCCAAGACTATGAAGATACAAGATTGAAGACTTCGTCCCGTGTCCGGATGGGACTTTCCTTGGCGTGGAAGGCAAGCTTGGCGATACGGATATGTAGATCTCCTACCATTGTAACCGACTCTATGTAACCCTAGCCCTCTCCGGTGTCTATATAAACCGGATGGCTCTAGTCCGTAGGACACAACAACAACCATTACAATCATACCATAGGCTAGCTTCTAGGGTTTAGCCTCCTTGATCCCGTGGTAGATCTACTCTTGTAAACATCCACAATATCAATATCAATCAAGCAGGACGTAGGGTTTTACCTCCATCAAGAGGGCCCGAACCTGGGTAAAACATCGTGTCCCTTGTCTCCTGTTACCATCTGCCTAGATGCACAGTTCGGGACCCCCTACCCGAGATCCGCTGGTTTTGACACCGACATTGGTGCTTTCATTGAGAGTTCCTCTGTGTCGTCACCGATAGGCTTGATGGCCTCTTCAATCGACAACAATGCAGTCCTGGGTGAGACTTTTCTCCCCGGACAGATCTTCGTATTCGGCGGCTTCACACTGCAGGCCAACTCACTTGGCCATCTGGAGCAGATCGAAAGCTACGCCCCTGGCCGTCAGGTCAGGTTTGGAAGCCTAAACTTCACGGCCGATATCCGCGGGGACTTGATCTTCGATGGACCGGAGCCACAGCCGAGCGTGCCGCGCTGTCACGATGGGCACGACCTAACTCTGCCGCCGGATAGCACCTTGGAGGCCCACACGAATCCGCTCCGACCCATAGTCCGGAGCCGATCGCTCAGATCGAGGACGGATGGATGGACACCGCCTCGGGAGCTGCAACTTCTACGGCGATGGATCCGAACACTTACCTTGTCCCGCATAAATCTCATGACTCCGAGGTTCCGGACTCTCTGCCGGACTCCGAACCTCCTGCGCCCCTTCCAGTCGAATCCGATTGGACGCCGATCATGGAATTCACCGCTGCGGACATCTTTCAGCACTCACCCTTCTGCGATATCTTAAATTCGCTGAAGCATCTCTCGCTATCCGGAGAGCCCTGGCCGAACTACGGCCAGGATGGTTGGGACGCGGACGACGAAGAAATTCAGAGCCCACCCACCACCCACTTCGTAGCCACCGTCGACGATTTAACCGACGTACTCGACTACGACTCCGAAGACATCGACGGTATGGACGACGATGCCGGAGACTATCAAGAACTAGTGCCTACAGGACACTGGAAGACCACCTCGTCATACGACATATACATGGTGGACACCCCAAAAGATGGGGACGGCGAAGAAGCAACGGAGGCCGATTCCTTAAAGAAACAGCCCAAGCGCCGACGTCAGCAGCGCCGCTCTAAATCCCGCCACAGCAAGAATGGAGATTCCGGCACAGGAGATAATAACACCCCAGAAAGTGCCGAAGACAACCCCCTCCAGCACGATCCAGCGCAGGAGGAGGCAGAAGCAAGCCCTCACAAGAGGGCGGCAGATGAAGAGGTCGAGGATGATAATTACTTACCTCCCTCCGGAGACGAGGCAAGCCTCGACGACGACGAATTCGTCGTGCCTGAGGATCCTGTCGAACAAGAGCGTTTCAGACGCAAGCTAATGGCCATGGCAAACAGCCTAAAGAAAAAGCAGCAACAGCTTCAAGCTGATCAAGACCTACTAGCCGACAGATGGACCGAGGTCCTCGCGGCTGAAGAGTATGTACTCGAACACCCCTCCAAAAGTTACCCAAAACGCAAGTTGCTCCACCGACTAGAGGAGGAAGCATACAAACCTGCATCACTAGCGCACAATACGGCAGACCGACCACCTCGTGTCCGCGACAGAGAGGCGTGCAAGCCCTCCACCAAAACCGTAACCCGGCATCGCTCAAAAAGCATGAAGCCACGGGGGAACGCGCCGGACTTGCGGGATATATTGGAGGACAAGGCAAGACAATCCAGATCTATCTATGGATCACGTGGGCGCCCCAAGACCCACGACGAATACCGTCGCGCCGGATACAACTACTCCGGCCGGGCCGAACACAGCAGACAACGCTCTCTCGAGCTACGTCGCGATATTGCTCAATACAGAGGCGCCGCACACCCACTATGCTTCACTGACGAAGTAATGGATCATCAAATCCCTGAAGGGTTTAAACCCGTTAATATCGAATCCTACGATGGCACAACAGACTCCGCGGTTTGGATTGAGGATTATCTCCTCCATATACATATGGCCCGCGGCGACGATCTTCACGCCATCAAATATCTCCCGCTCAAGCTTAAAGGACCAGCTCGGCATTGGCTTAACAGCCTGCCCGCAGAGTCAATTGGATGCTGGGAAGACCTGGAAGCCGCATTCCTCGACAACTTCCAGGGCACGTATGTGCGACCACCGGACGCAGATGACCTAAGCCACATAATCCAGCAGCCAGACGAATCGGCCAGGCAATTCTGGACACGGTTCTTAACAAAGAAAAATCAAATCGTCGACTGTCCGGATGCAGAGGCCCTCGCTGCCTTCAAACATAACATCCGCGACGAGTGGCTGGCCCGGCACCTAGGACAGGAGAAGCCGAAATCCATGACAGCCCTCACATCACTCATGACCCGCTTCTGTGCGGGAGAGGATAGCTGGCTAGCTCGCAGCAACAACCTCAGCAAAAACGCTGGCAGTCCGGATACCAAGGACCGCAATGGAAGGTTGCGTCGAAACAAAAACAAACGCCGCATTAACGGCGACAGCAATGAGGATACGGCAGTCAACGCCGGATTCTGAGGCTCCAAGCCCGGTCAACGGAAAAAGCCATACAAAAGAACCACTCCGGGCCCGTCCAATTTGGACCGAATACTCGACCGCTCCTGTAAAATACATGGAACCCCCGAAAAGCCAGCTAACCACACCAACAGAGATTGTTGGGTATTCAAGCAGGCAGGCAAATTAATCGCCGAAAACAATGACAAGGGGCTACACAGCGATGACGAGGAAGAGACCCAGCCGCCGAACAACAGAGGACAAAAGGGATTCCCCTCTCAAGTTCGGACGGTAAACATGATATACGCAACGCATATTCCCAAGAGGGAGCGGAAGCGTGCACTAAGGGACGTATACGCGATGGAGCCAGTCGCCCCAAAATTCAACCCATGGTCCTCTTGCCCGATCACTTTCGATCGAAGAGACCATCCGACCAGTATCCGCCATGGCGGATTCGCCGCATTGGTTTTAGACCCAATCGTCGATGGATTTCACCTCACGAGAGTCCTGATGGACGGCGGCAGTAGCCTGAACCTGCTTTATCAGGATACAGTGCGCAAGATGGGCATAGACCCTTCAAGGATTAAACCTACAAAGACAACCTTCAAAGGCGTCATACTAGGTGTCGAGGCCAGTTGTACAGGCTCAGTTACACTGGAAGTGGTCTTCGGATCCCCGGATAATTTCCGAAGCGAGGAGTTAATCTTCGA
The DNA here is from genome assembly GCF_018294505.1 of Triticum aestivum. Classification (NCBI taxonomy): domain Eukaryota; kingdom Viridiplantae; phylum Streptophyta; class Magnoliopsida; order Poales; family Poaceae; genus Triticum; species Triticum aestivum. The sequence continues at coordinate 66,529,505 of NC_057810.1, read as the reverse complement.
CATAGTCCCATTCCGCAGTGGCTATCACGCTCTGCTCGGACGAACCGCGTTCGCAAAATTCAACGCGGTGCCGCATTATGCATACCTTAAGCTCAAGATGCCAGGCCCTCATGGAGTCATCACGGTCAATGGAAACACGGAATGCTCCCTCCGAACGGAGGAACATATAGCGGCTCTCGCGGCAGAAGTACAGAGCAGCCTTTTAAGGCAATTTTCGAGTCCGGCCGTTAAACGACCGGACACGGCCAAACGCGCCCGGAGCAACATCAACCAAGACCACCTGGCACGTTCCGAGCACGCGTAGCAATGCGGCCTCAACCCCAGCCCTCACACAATTGTAAGGCAAACTCTCCGCGTACATAATTACGCCCTGGAGATACCCTGGGCATAGGGGGAGAGGCACAACCACAACAGACCCAGAGTGTGGTTCGACCACACCAGGGGCTCCCAAGTGTGTCGCTCTTTTTATCTTTTATTTTCTCTCTTTTTTATACAGAACTCTGTCCGGCGGCGAACCTGCCAAACTCATGATGCAACAGCCAGGGAGGGACAAAGGCTGCGACGAACACGCAGGTGGTCTCCATTACAGGCATTAAATTTGTTAAATACACCGTTCCGCGGCCTACCCCTGGAGGGAGACGCCTTTAATTCATCCAATCCCTTGCTTTCCGCACTATTTGTATCATTCCGCACTCATAGCAGATCTTCTCGAATAAAATGCAGCACTTTTTGCCCATAATTGCATTACCTTATATATATATATGTTCATTTACGACATGTTGCATCCGTACATTTTGGTACAGCCAAATACACCAGGGGCTTATGTTCCCCGCATTATGGTGTGATAAAGTCCGCACACTTTCACAAGTGCGGCACCCCGAACTTATAGCATTATATGAATCGGCTCCGAATCATGTCTTGGGTCAATAGTTGGGTTTGCCCGGCTCCCATGTTTGGCACCTTACGTTCCGTTCTATCGGCTAAGGTAGCACTGGGAGAACCACTGCGATTGCGCTCCGGTTGAGCCGGGTTAACGCCTCAGTGGAGAAAGCTAAAACTGACTGTCATGATAAGGCGAGAGACTGGTCGCTGTTCGAGAGGTCCTTTCGGGTCCTTAAAGACCTACGCCGCTTCGAGCGAAGTTCCGGATAATGTCCAACGAAGGCGTGGATAGCGCCCCTAATTCGGTCTTCCGAATACTAGGGGCTTCGCCAAAATTTAAAATTATAGAATTCTATGGCTAAGTGAGAGTGTTCAAGCACTACAAATCCGGTTGCCTTGTTCATTGTGTTGAGCGCCTCCCTAGATGGACCCAAAAATGGGAACAAGAGTGCTCAAGTTTATCCCGAACACCCCAGCACTCGTGGCATGGGGGCTGAAGCCGACGACTTGCCATCTCTCAGATTTAATAAACGGCCGCACAGAAGGTAATATTTTAAATTAACAAGCGTTGCTTAGCGCATATGAACAAAGTTTTTAGCGCACAGGATAACACATTGCGAATTTACTCAATAATTACATCCCTGGGGCACTCATACGCAATCTTGCGGGCACCCTTCAGGACAGTCTTATAGTACATCTCGGGCGTACGATATTCCTTGCCCGCTGGTGGCGCGTCAGTGATTAGCTTCTCCGCATCCAGCTTGCCCCAATGCACCTTTGCGCGGGCAAGGGCCCGACGAGCACCTTCAATACAGGCGGAGAGCTTGATAACCACCACCCAGGGGCACGCATCCACCAACCGTCTCACGAGGCCGAAGTAGCTCCCAGGCATGGCCTCTCCAAGACACAGCCGGACTATGAGGCCCTTCATGGCCTGCTCGGCCACCTTGTGGAGCTCGACCAGCTGCTTCAGTTGGTCGCTAGGGGGCACCGGATGGCCGGCCTCAGCATACTGAGACCAGAAGACCTTCTCCGTTGAGCTCCCCTCCTCGGCTCGGTAGAATGCGGCGGCATCAGACACGCTGCGAGGCAGATCTGCAAACGCCCCTGGAGAGCTCCGAATTCGGGTAAGTAACACGTAATTTACATTCACATGCTTGCTTTGCATGAAAAATGCCTTACCCGCCGCTATCTTCCTCACCAACTCAATCTCCTGAAGGGACTTATGGGCATCGGCCTTGGCAGTTTTGGCACTTTCGAGAGCCGAGGCAAGCTCGGACTCTCGAGTCTTTGAGTCACGCTCCAAACTCTCATGCTTTTCCATGAGAGCCTGGAGCTCTTGCCGAACCACCGCCACCCGCGCCTCCTGCTTTTCTCGCTCTGCCCGTTCCGCGGCCGCATTGCGTTCGGCCGCGGACACGGCCTCCTTCAGGGTCGCCACCTCGTTCGTGGCCCCTGCAGTACCCATGTTATCCTTGTTATTTTTTGTTGCAACCTAAATCCTTTTCTGTAAGGTACAAGTTCAAAGTGGTGTTACTCACCTTCTTTGTCCTGGAGCTGCTTCTTGGCGCGGCCGAGCTCTTGCTCGGACCGCTCGAGCTCCTGCTTCAAAGCACCGACCTCCGCAGTCAGTGCGGCAGAGGTCAGCAGCGCAGCCTGCAACCCATATTGACATAATTTTTTAGCAACCCTGCGTATATCTTCTTTTTTTCAGATCCTCAGTCTGGCTTTTCTTTCCGAACACCGAACCGAGCATCAGGGGCTACTGTCTATGCGGTATTACATTGCATATTTTTAACTTCTTACCTCAAAGCCTGATAGAAGGCTACTACAGGCTTCGGTCAGCCCGCTCTTGGCAAGCTGTACCTTCTGAATCACCGCACTCATAATAGTGCGGTGTTCATCCTCGATGGAAGCGCTCTGGAGCGCCTCCAACAAATTGTCCGGCGCCTCTGGTTGGACGGAAGCCGTCGGCGTCACGGTCCTGCCCTTCGTGCGAAGGGGCCGCCGGCCAGACTCCGGAACCACTGCGGATTCTGATGTGGAGTCCGGCGCAAAGTCCGGGAGGCCGCCTTGTGGCGCCTCCGGAGCCTCCCCCTGATGGGTCCCTTCTTGGGATCCCACCTCGGCGTCCTCGGTGTCGCGAGGGGTGGAGGCGGTCGGGATGGAGTCTACATCCGAAGGAGCCAACGACCCGCTCGATGAAGCGGGGAGATCATCATTGGCCGGACTACAGGCAGCATGTGGCATCAGAATGACACTATGTGATGCAGAAAAAGAAATTATAAATCATTCAGGAATCCGGATACTTACGATCTCGCCGGAGGCCTAGCCCTTGAAGGCCATTCTTCCTCGCCAACGTTGATGTTGGCTGAGCTGTCCGGGAGAATAGTCCTTCCCCTCTTGGCCCCTTCGGCCTCCCCTGTTGGGGAAGCCTTCCTCTTCCTCTCTCCCTCCTCTGGGAGAGAGTCCTCTTTCTCCTCCTCGTTTTTGGGGGAGGAGTCTGCCCCGGAGTCGTCGGACATCTGAAGACGGGAACTCTTTCGAGCACCCGTGGCCTCCTTCTTGGCCTTCTTCTCCGGCACCACGTGCGGTGCCAGAACCAGCAGCCTCGCTAGACGGGCGTCTACTGGGTTTTCTGGCATAGGAGTCGGGCAGATAATCTGCTCCGCCTTCCTCATCCAGTCCTGTCAAAGGAAAAGGGGAAACTAAAACCCGCATAGAGTCAAACTATGAAAAGCAAGTGTCCCGTAAAGGGGTAGAATCACTTACCTCATCGGCTTGGCGCTGCGAGCGAAATCTGTGATCTTCAGTTGCGGATGCGGGGGCTTCGGCGCCCTTAAACAGCACCCTCCAGGCGCCTTTGTACATCGTGTCGAAGAGCCCGCTCAGCGCCTGGTGCTGTTCTGGATTGAACTCCCACAGATTGAATGCCCACTCTTGGCATGGGAGAATCCGGCGGACGAGCATGACTTGGACCACGTTAACCAGCCTGAGCTTCTTCACCAGCTTCTGAATACAGGCTTGGAGTCCCGTCAGCTCCTCTGAACTACCCCACAGCAAGCCCTTCTCTTTCCAGGAGGTGAGCTGCATGGGGATACCAGATCTGAACTCGGGGGCTGCCGCCCACGTAGGGTCGCGCGGCTCGGTGATATAGAACCACCCCGATTGCCACCCCTTGACGGATTCCACGAAGGCCCCTTCAAACCAAAGGACGTTGGGCATCTTGCCCAACATGGCGCCTCCGCACTCCGCTTGAGTGCCCTTCACTACCTTCGGCTTGACATTGAAGGTCTTGAGCCACAAGCCAAAGTGGGGCTGGATGCAGAGGAAGGCCTCACACACGACGATAAACGCCGAGATGTTGAGGATGAAGTTCGGCGCCAGATCATGGAAATCCAGGCCGTAGTAGAACATGAGCCCCCGGACAAAGGGGTGAAGTGGAAAGCCCAGTCCGCCGAGGAAGTGGGGAAGAAAAACGACCCTCTCATGGGGCCTGGGGGTGGGGATGAGCTGCCCCTCGTCGGGCAGCCGGTGCGCGATGTCGCCGGACAGGTAGCCGGCGCTGTGCAGTCTTTTGATGTGCTCCTCCGTAACGGAGGAGGTCATCCACTTGCCTCCCGCTCCGGACATGACTGGGGAAGGTTGAGACGAGATGTGCGGGCTTGGGCGCTGGAGCTCGAGTGCGCGGAGATGGATAAGCAAAGGAGGAAGAAGGCATAGGTGAGAAGGTGAATCCTTATCCCTTATATGGGAGGACGAAGTCTACGCGTCCCCTACCGACCTGGTAAAACTCGCTTATCCCCCAAGCGCCACCATCAATGGCGCGGTTGGGTTACCCACGTCCGTATTGATGAGAATCCCGGACTAAGGGGGAACACGATCTCTGCTTCGACAAGACATGCCAAGGAAACCGCTTTGCTAAATGCGCTGAGGTGGTAGAGTAAAAAACGATTCAAGTAATGGCTAGGTAGCGGCGTGACGTCATGCCACAAAAAACGTCAGCAGATTGAACTTGTGTATATATTATTCTCTCTACGGTGAAATGTGGAATTTATTTTGCAGAGCCGGACACTATCCTGGTGTTCACAATCTTCTATCATTTGGAGGAGGAACCCGCCTTGCAATGCCAAGCAATATACGCGCCGGACTTATCGTCATTAAAGCCTAGTTCAGGGGCTACTGAGGGAGTCCCGGATTAGGGGGTGTCCGGATAGCCGGACTACCATCATCAGCCGAACTATCATCGGCCGGACTATCATCATCGACTGGACTCCAAGACTATGAAGATACAAGATTGAAGACTTCGTCCCGTATCCGGATGGGACTTTCCTTGGCGTGGAAGGCAAGCTTGGCGATACGGATATGTAGATCTCCTACCATTGTAACCGACTCTATGTAACCCTAGCCCTCTCCGGTGTCTATATAAACTGGATGGCTCTAGTCCGTAGGACACAACAACAACCATTACAATCATACCATAGGCTAGCTTCTAGGGTTTAGCCTCCTTGATCTCGTGGTAGATCCATTCTTGTAAACATCCACAATATCAATATCAATCAAGCAGGACGTAGGGTTTTACCTCCATCAAGAGGGCCCGAACCTGGGTAAAACATTGTGTCCCTTGTCTCCTGTTACCATCCGCCTAGACGCACAGTTCGGGACCCCCTACCCGAGATCCGCCGATTTTGACACCGACACCGTCCATGACGGAAAAAACCATGGTAGAAGCGAGGGGGAGGAAAATTTCGGGGAGTTGCCGGTTACAGTGGGAGGTCGGGGGCCGAGCGATGCACGTTTCTATCAGACGTATGTGCATGGGTGTGCGAGGTGTTGGCTCTAACTGAAGCGGAGCGAGGCGTTGGGCTCTAACTGAACCCGAGCGATTGCACTGCAGGCTACGCGTTACTAAACCCGAGCGATTGATCGATGGCTGTTAACTGAACCCGATGGAGCGATTCCTTCGCTACTGCTGCTAACTGAAGCCGATCAATTGGATGAACAGTGAGCGTTAAGGGGGGTTTGGATGAACAGTGAGCGGTGGCGTTGCCTCTGGATGAACAGGAACCCGTGGTGTGGAGGGTTGGATGAACAGTAGACGATGGAGGGGTGGTCGTGGAGGGGTTGTTGAACAGGACCCCGTGGCGTGGAGGGTTGGATGAACAGTAGACGGTGGAGGGGTACCCGTGGAGGGGTGGTTGAACAGTAGTCGGTGGAGTAGCGCACGGTGGAGGCTAGATGAATAGGAGCCCGTGGAGGCTGGCGGAGGTCGACGGTAGCCCGTGGAGGCTGGAGGAGGTCGACGGTGGAGATGAACAGTATCCTGTGGAGTCCCGTTTTGCAGTACGCCACACCCCCCCCCCCCCCCCCCCCCCGTTTCGACCGTAGCGCTCCAACACAAGTCTGTTTTGTCCGTTTTGCGGTACACCACACCCCTCCCGATCAACAGGACCCCCGTTTCAACCGTAGGAGGTCCGTTTCGTTCGTTTTGCGGTATGCCACACCCCTCCCAATCAACAGGACCCCCGTTTCGACCGTAGGAGGTCCGTTTCCTCCGTTTTGCGGTACGCCAGGCCCCTCCCGATCAACAGGACCCCGTTTCGACCGTAGGAGGTCCGTTTCCTCCGTTTTGCGGTACGCCAGACCCCTCCCGATGAACAGGATCCCGTTTTGAACATGGCCGGTCGAACACAAGGAAGTTTCCTCCGTTGTGCGGTATGCCAGGCCTCGTTTCCATCGCCTGTTCTGTCCAAGCCCTCCCGATGAACACGACCATGCATTCAATTCTGACCCAGCCGGTTGGCTCCCACGCGTTCCGGTGCCTCCCGATAAACACGACGCATTCCGTTGCCTCCCCATGAACACGAAGACGACATTGTTTCTCCGTTCCGACCCAGCCATGTACATATGGGCGAGTAGGCGTTTGAGACCCTGCCCGTATGTACGTACGTGGTCGTATTTTCTTTCTTGCACCCTCACCGCTGTACGTACGTGTACGTGCGCGCCTCTACTACGACCAGTATGTACGTACACGTTCGCGACCAGAATGACAACGCTACGTACGCTTCGACCAGGTGGGTCCCGACTGCCAGGCACTTCCTTGCCTGCGAAGATGTAGCTGGTGGGTCCCAGCAGTAAGGGGGCGAATCGTTTTGTTTTTTTTTGCCCAGACGCACTTCCTGGCGTGTGAAGATGTAGCTGGTGGGTCCCAGCAGTCAGGGGGGCGAATTGTTTTTTTATTGCCCAGACGCAATTCCTTACGTGCGAAGATGTAGCTGGTGGGTCCCAGCAGTCAGGGGGAAATGTTTTTTTCGTGAAATACGGTGGTCCGTCCGGTGGGTCCCTGCTGTTAGGTGGAGGAATAATTATTTTGCGCGTAATAAGGAGGCACTTCCTTGCGGCCGCCGTGGACCCAGCTGTCAGCCTCTCCATGCACAGTACTCTTCCGATGGAAGTCGATCGTTGACCACATTGACCACGCCGTGCCAAGAGCACCACAGTGGTGGACGATGATGAGGCCTAGGAAGGGGACAACGTGGAGCCGGGGAAGACACAGCAGTGGATGCCCACGCGAAGAGGAGTATGAGGGTGAGGTTGCCGTCGCCGCAGAATAATAGGGGGTGTGGGTGAGTAGAGGGATGGCCTGGCCAGCGGTGGGAGTAGTAGGGGGCGGTGAGGCCTCCGCGGCATCACAACCGGCCACGGGAGGCAGGAGCATGCGGCAGGCCTGGTGCTGCTTTGGGCGGATGGAGCACGAAGACCAGAGGTTCAAGAAGCACTACGGCCGTTGGATGGACATCGTACGGTCACTGGAGCTAGAGTCGTTCATATTGACTAAGTTGACAAAGCCCTCCGTCCCCGTAAACTTAGTAGGCCCACAAGTCAGCCTCCCACCAAGGTGAGTCCCAGCTAGCAGGGGGGTATTCATTTTTTGTGCGTAATAAGGAGGCATTTCCGGTGGGTCCGAGCTGACAGCGGGGTGAACGTTTTTTTCGCGAAATACAGAGACCCTTCCGGTGGGTCTTAGCTATCAGTGGAGGAATCATTATTTTGCGCGTAATAAGGAGGCATTTTCCTGTGTGGGCCCCTATTGTCAGCCTCTTCCGATGGCTGTTGTTTGTTGACCATGTTGACCTCGCTGTGCCGAGAGCACAAACGCGGTGGACGAGGGCGGGGCCCAGGAAGAGAACCACCCGGAGCCGGCGAAGCCACCGCAGCGGATGCCCACGCTGAGGGGAGAACGAGCGCTGAGTGGTCAGCTGTGGGGTGAGGCTGACGTCGCCGGAAAATAACAGGATGTGTGGGTGGTTAGAGGGATGGCCTGGCGGCAGCACAGCCAGCCACGGGAGGAGGGAGCAGGCAGTCCCGCCGGTGCTGGTTTGGGCGGCTGGAGCAGGAAGATCAGAGATTGAAGAAGCATGGCGGCCGTTGGTTGGACATCCAACAGCCACTGTTGTGTGTTGACTAAGTTGACAAAGCCTTGCGTACGCGTCAAAAAAAATTTAGGACAGCGTCATCGTCGACCTACTAGGCCCAGAAGTCAGCCTCCAAATCTTTGGAAAACAGCATACATCCCATTAGCCATTATTTTCAATAATTTACAGCCCATTTGCTAATTCTTAAGGATATTTTAAGCTCATATTCTTTTTATTAGCATTACAGACCATATATTCTGGGCACTGCTAAAAAATTCAACGAAATTTTGCATATTTCGGTGGGGTCCGAACTCTTTTAATCACGAAATTTCGAGTCACATTAAAAATAGTTTTCAAAAAATTATATCAAAATAAAATTCAAAAAACAATTCTCCGCAAAAAAATGAATGAAATTTAGAATCTTAACTAGCAAGATGCCTGTTCGTTGCACGGAACATGAAGATGCATTTGTATGAGTAGTTTATCTTGTGGGTGAAAAGATGATATTTTAATGTAATTGCCAGTTGGCTTTGGTTTTTATAAGAGTAGAGAGTCACTCTTTTTTGCAGTCACAAACAAATGGATCGGTCTGATCCATAAAATCAACATCATGTGCAAAAAAAATTATTTTAGGATGTCTACAACCTGTTGTAAATAGAAGCTGAGCACGTTTAGAAGCCCATTTGTCCACCTGAAACTTCTTTTTTTCTGTTCAACATGTTTATCCGTGAGAAATCTTTTGCTGTAAAAATTAAGCCTCATGGACAATAGTAACCTCGCATTCAACAGGAAGAATGTGACAAAGCTTCTGTTTGCCTAGTTGGATGCATATCGTCCCATCATTATTGTCCTCAAACGAATGTCATGAGAACTGAGAAAATCCTTGTGCTTATTACGCCAACGATTGGTTATATGTTTTTGTCCATGTGGTTCTGCCTAAGTAGACATGAAGATTGAAAACAGTTAAGGTCTGAAAAAAGAGTATGTCGAAAGAACGACAGCTGAACAGTTAATTCTAGTATAATATATACAGGCTTTCAATGTGCATGAAATCATCACCTCTATGTATAAATTCTCTAGAGATCGAAAGCATCGCAGCAAGCCAATAATTATGTCCAAATCAAAACTATACATTCTGATATATATGATCTTGACAGAATCCAACAGCATTGTTAGGCTATCAATGGACGAACTCTTCATTGAGCATATAACATAATATTAGTACCTAAAGTGTACTCCAAGATGATATAAAACTTATGCGCATAAATGAAAAATGCAGCATATGATTACAAATGTGTAGATGATAATATACGGTACCTGAAAAGGTGAGGAGCCAAACACCAACTCCTTGTGATTATTAAACGTGTCACGAATTACACCCAAGGTCTCTAGTTTTGGCGCAGAGACGACAGTTATTTCTGAAGGTGTATAACAATTATGGAGGAGCAACCTTTCAAGTGAAGGGGCATCTTCGATGATGAGCTGTTGTCCTTCAAAACAAATTCCAATGCTTTTAAGGTGAGGCGACTTTATTTGGAGACAACTGATACTGATTTCTGTTCCCAAAACAATCAGCAAGCGCTCCAGGGCAGGGCAACTAGAGTGGATGATGCTGTGCAGTGAGGCCTCCAACAAATAAACCACCACAAGTGAAAGTTTTTTTAGTAGTGGGAGTCGAAGCATTTGTACCAGATCGTCTGGTAGATGGCACCGGGTGAAGGTGGCGGTGTGGAGAGAGGAGGAAAACTGCGAGATGGACAATGGTGGTGTGGGCATGAATTCTTGGTATGTTCGTGGTATGAAACTTTCGTGGTAATGGTAGAACTCAAACTGCTGGAGTTTTGTGAATTCAGGGGATGTCAGCCAAGCGTCCACCTTGCCGGGTATGGACAGCAGGTAGCTTGTCGGGATGCAAAGGCATTGAACGGGGCCCTGCTGGTGAGAAGAGACGATGGCTCTGATGAGATCAAATTCAGAAAGGACAGATATCTGACGACAGTCGAGATTGAGGGGCGCGGTGCGCCATAGAGGGCACCACCGAGTTGAGAGGACTTGTGTGCGGCAGCAATCCTTGGTGGGGAGAAGCGAGATGATCTCCTCAAGGATGACCTCCGGGAGATCGCTGATGCGGTCCACCGGAGATTCTACCGGTTCCTCAGATCCGGGTGGGGGGGGCTCGCCGCTTCTCCCCGCGCTACCGGGTGCGGGATCTACAACCGGCGTCGCCGCTGGCGGGAGCCTCATCTTCTTGGCGCTGGGGCCAGCCGACTCCATTTTCCTTGTGGGCGTCGCACCGAGCTCACGGGTTTGAGCAGAGTAGCCAGAGACGAGCCTAGTGGCAGTGCGAGTGGGGAAGAAGGAGGGCTGGGGATTTCTGTAGGAGTGGAATAAGAGGAGCATGCGTTTTTTGTATGAGTGAGGAAGAAGGTGAGCAGGGTTTTCTGGATGAGTAAGGAAGATTGGGGAGCGGGGGGAATTGGGTGGGGAGACGGAAGCGGGAGAGCAAGTTGTTCGTGTTTATAAGGCACGCTGCACTAACTACTCGCTTTTTCCCAAGAACCGCTCTCTTCTTTTGCGTTGCTGCATGACTGGCCATGCATGCAGGATGCATGTGCCCGCCGACCACTGCATGGGCCTAGTTTGTTACTAGGCCTATTTAATAGGGTGGTTATGGAGTAAATTAAGGAGATTTATTTTCTCTGTGTGCATCCACCAAATTAGAGGATGCGGTACTGGATGCAGACACTCACATTAAACTAACATTCAGAAGAACAAAAGTTCAGCATGTCTATGCATCTCAATGATTCACCATACTATAACCAATATAAAAAACTGTGAGAAGGTGTGGAAATAAAGAAAATCGGTCGATGCTTCTCTGAGCAATGGGCCTCCCTGCGCACGCATTAATTTCTTGGGCATGCTTGTTTATTCTCAATGTTGCGAGCACTTTGAGCATGTTGGCAACTCCACAGCTATCTAGCTGCCTCATCTTGCAATTGATGCTGACACATTTGCAGCAAACAAATGAGGCAATAGAGATGACTCAATATGGGTCCATATTGTGTAGTTCCCCTGATATCCTATTCATTGTCCTGAATCTGAAAAGATAGGAAAACAGTAGCTATACTTAAACGGTGTTGCATAACAGTAGCACATATCAATAGCTCGGCATGACAAAACACGATCATCTGGACGAAGGGGATACTGACCTGCCTGAGGAAGATTACATATAATTTCATAAGTCCTTGGTTGATTTCCACCTTCGGCTGCACTGCTTGTTTGCTCCTCCAGACATGACATGATCGTTCCGCACTGCATTCAGCAAGTCAATGTACGAATAAGCTAATTTCATCTTGCGGTGGTCATTGTACCTAATTACAAATGTAGGAATACCTGGAGCACCATGAGGTTAGCTGACAACAGGTAGATGCAGCCATATAAATTTTGTGTGGTGCTACCAAAATTGAGGTTTGTATCCCTTCCCGTTATGAGAATTCTTCTTGAAGTTGGTAGAATGTGATGGCTTGTTCTTTGCATCAAACTTGCCTTTCCCCTGAGATTTGTTCTTGTTGTTTTGGGGCTGGTTGGGCTGGAAGTTCTTCTCGTGTACCACGTGGGCACTAGAAGCTCCCTCGGCGACCCGAGCACGTGTGTCTTTTGCTCTCGCCTTCTCCTCAAAATCAAGAGTGCTAATGAGATCCAAAACAGAAAACTCGTGTCTCTTGTTTTTCAGAGAAGTAGCAAAATCTGTCGGATTTCGGGTTCCGACAGACCCACTAGATTCGAACACTGGGGTGCGCACAGAGGTTTCGCCCTCTACCTACCTGCACCTCGCCGCCTCGCTAGGATCTAAGCTATGAAAGGAACAACACAAGAGACACAGGGTCTATACTAGTTCGGGCCACCATTGTGGTGTAATACCCTACTCTAGTTTGTGGTGTGGTGGATTGCCTCTTGGGATGATGATGAACAATACAAGGAAGAACAACCTCGCGAGGGTCTGCTCTTGGCTGGTGTGATGAACTGCTAGGGGAGTTCAGTCGCTCTTCCTACTGGTTTCTTGATGATGATGATCCTCCTCCTCCTTACCTTGTGGGTGGCTAGTCCTATTTATAGGCAAAGGCCCTGGGCCTCTTCCCAAATATTGAGCGGGAAGGGCGCCAACAATTGGCCATTTTGAAGGGGAACATCTAGTACACTTATCCTGACTAAAGTTGGTCCTCTCCTGTCAAAGGCTCTGATGGTGACGCCGGCTTGGGCTCCACAATGACTTCCTTCCTGCCGTTGTGACGGTCTTGGTCTTGTTGCACCGAAACGGATGCCTTTGCTTGATGCTCTCGCCTGCGCTTGCTCCCTTTGCACCAAGGAGGAAAGGAGGACACTGCGTGGGCTGGCGCCCGCCTGGCGCCCTTGGTCGTCATGGCTTGCATCATGGGCACCTCGTGAGGTACCCCGCCTTGATCTCTCCGCCTCCTCGCGAGCCAGCTTGATGAGGCCGTGCCTGAGGAAGCTTCCTGTCATCCACCCCGCGAGGCTTGGCCCCTCGTGAGGGTCTTGAGCTCGTGCTGATGAAGATGGGACATGCTGGGCTGCCCATTGAGCCATGCTGCAGGCCGCAGGCAGGCAAGTCTGGGGACCCCGTTCCCAGAACGTCGACAAGAGCCCCCGGGCCCAAGGCACGCCCAGACTTGGCTGAGCAGAGAAGCGAAGGGGCAAGTGCGAAGCGGCGCGGGCCCTAACAGCCTGCGGCCTCAGGCGCCGCGTGGCGGTTGGTTGGTCGTGGGTGCCTTAGCAACTGTGTGAATCGTCAAAAGAGCGGCATCTGCCTAGGCTTTGCTTCCCTTGCTTCCTCCAGTCATTGCCCAGATCCCCTTTCTTGCGCCCTTCCTTCCTGCCTCTGAAATCCTCAGATCTACTTCGACTGCGTGCCCTAGCAAGGCATGGCGCCTAGCCAGACCCTGGTCGGAGCTTGGTACTCACCCGCCTTGGACTCGTCGAACGTGTCGGAGACGAGCCTTGCCCGGGTGCGCCGGATGGTGGCGGTGCAAGGCATCGACGGGGCAGAGGTGTTCAAGGCCGGCTCCGCCCTTCCTGAGGGCCAAGGGAGCACCTTCAATCCGCTCTTCGTAAGCGCCATTGCTGCAGGTCTGGTGCCTCCTTTTTCTGAGTTTTTCTTCTCTGTCCTCCGCCATTACAACCTGCAAGCTCTGCACCTCCACCCCAACTCTGTTCTTCTTCTGGCGATCTTCGCCTACTATTGTGAGGCTCACGTCAGGGTGTAGCCCTCAGTGGCCTTGCTGCGTCACTACTTCTCCCTCCGGACCTCTCGTGGTCCCATCTCCGCGTGCGCGAGCTTTGTCGCGTATGGCGGCTCCAACGCCATCTCGAAGCCCAGGAAGAGGATTGAGGGCTTCAGGAGCAAGTGGGTCATGGTAGATGCTGGGCGCATCCACCCTCGGCTGATTCTGCCCACGGAGCACCCCACGAGCTCCGATGATTGGTCTCGCGCGGAACTCGTGGACCCTCGCACGAAGCCGGTGCTGGAGAAGACGGACACGGATCTGAGGCCGGGCAACATGGCGGCAGCGAAGCTGACCGGTGTGTCGCTCCTGAGGGAGTTCCTGGAGCACCAGGTGGCCCCGCTTTGTCAGTACTCGCTTCCGCTGTGGAGGCCCCGCCCGAACCCCGCAGTCTTGGCCGATGAAGATCTGGGTGCGGTCCTCCAATCTTTGGTCGGGGGAGACGTGGCGAGGCTGTAGGGTACACCTGTACCCCTGTTCCTTCGAGATGACTGGGAGCAGGCTATGGACTCCATGTCCGTCTTCAATGGGGACGGGCCCGTGCCCATGGAGGTTCCCGAGGACCCGGCGGCCCTGGTGGCGGTGAACATGTCCTCCGACGACTCCAGCGAATAGGAAGAAGAGGAGCGGGAAGAAGGGCCTGACTCCGAGGCTACCAACGGGGAGTCGAGAGCGCCCCTCCCCCGGCGCAGGTCCCGCGCTCTCCGCCTCTTGCCGAGCGACGATGAGGATGGCGACGAGCGGGGCGGCGAGAGCTTGCCCCCGATCCTGAAGAAGGACAGGACTGGGCTGGTCCCCCGCAGGTCCGCCCCGGCTCCGAGGTGATCCGCAGACGCGCCTCCTGCTTCCGGGCCTCTCGAGGCTGATCCCTGCAGCCGGCTCTCGGGCTTCAAGTATGGCCGGAGGTTTCTCGAGCTCGCGAGCAATGACCAGTAAGTGCTTGATTCTTGTTTTATTTCCTGTTTTGTCGCTGAGGCTTGATGTCTGTATCTCTTGGCTAGGCTGGCGCCTGCGGCGAAGAAGCTGAAGGGGGCTCTTGAGGTTCCGTCTGGGGCAGCGCCTCTGCCCGCAAAAGAAGGTGACTGCAAGGCACGGGCCTCTCCTGCCCGGTCGTCCTCGCGAGGCCTGGTGGAGCTAGCTGGGGCGAGCTCAGCCCCCATGGCCCAAGCGACTCCTGAGGTATCCTTGCCTGATGCCACCACCACAGCTGTTGGGGCGCAGTAGGTCGCGCCTCAGGATACTGTGGTTACGCTGCCATCCTCTCCTCCTACTCCACCAACTGCTGTCTCTCCGACTCCTCCCACTGTCCTGGATCGTGCTACTGCTAAACTGGACCGGCTGCGGCAAGATCTTCTGGGCGCCGACCCTCGCTTGGTGGCCGGGCGCTTGGATCTGGCTTCTGGCTGGATTCGCTCTGACACTTCGATTCGAGCGGTGTTGGTTCAGGCCTCGACGGCTTGCGACGAGGAGAAGCAGGCCGTCCTTGGGGCGAAGGCTGCTCACAATGCCACCTTGGGGGAGGTGGCCGATGCCCGAGGTCGCTGCAAGGCACTAGAGAGCGAGCTGCAGGGCCTGCGGGACCAGCTTGCCAAGGAGGTCCGCATTCGCCAAGGGAAGGAGGAAGACATGTAGGCTCGCGAGGCAGCCATCAAGGACTGAGACGCCAAGCTTAACAAGCTCCGTGACCGCCTGGGTGCACTGGAGCAGGAGTTGGAGGTGAGGAAGGTCAAGCTAGACGGCAAGGCGCGGGTCCTCGCCGAGGACCGCAAGGCCTTCACGGAGATGGAGGTGAAGGCTCGCACCTTGCTGAGGTCGCTTTACGACAGCGGCCTGGAAAGCCCGTTGGCCGGCACCGAGGATGGCCCCGACAAGCTGATCCCCTTCCTGATCCATGCTCTTGAAGATGTCGCCCTTGGCCTTGGCCCTACGGCTAAGGCCGAGGCGCGTGTCCTGTCTTCTGCTGCGCTGACACGGGTCCTTACCCACGTCTACCTTCGCGATCCCAACGTCGATCTCGACAGCCTGCTGGAGCCAGTGAGCGGCAAGCTTGCCGCTGCCGCTGCTGAGGCCGTGAAGGGTCGTGTGGAGGCTCTGCTGGCAAAGTTTCGGGCCTTCAGCACCAAGCCGAACCGAGGCGCTACTGGTCCTGCGGCTTCACCAGGCGAACCCTCTCCGCGCAGCTCCGCCGCCAACAAATGACTCTGTTGTGGCTCCTGTCCTGCTTTCAGCTCCTGCAACATGCATCATGCCTCGGGGAGGTGTTTAAACTTGTGTTTGGTGTTGTGATAACAGTTATGGACTGTAATGTTTGCTTTTGAATTCCTTGAGATTTGCGCTTTTCCTTCCTACTTGCTTATGTTCTACGCCGGCAGAGCCTGGCCCCGTGCATACCTCAGCCGCGGTTAGCCCCGACCGGAAACCAGGACGGGACCAAGGAGTGAGGGGCTACGTGAAAAGTTAGGCTCCTGAGTCGCGATGCTCAGGAGTCCCCCTTGGCGCATGAACAGCAAGTAGGGAGGTGAGATGTGGGGGTGAATCTACCATTCTATGTCTGCGGAGCCTGGCCCCGTGCATACCTCAACCGTCGTTAGCCTTTCGGAACTAAGGAGTGAGGGGCTACGTGACCAGTTAGGCTCCTGAGTCGCGATGCTCAGGAGTCCCCCTTGACTCTCAAACGGCCTTCGTACCTTGGCTCCGCTCGGGGAGGGACGTGCGACGAACCAGGCCCGAGGGGCCTGGCTGGGTGGCGTGCGTTTGGGTGTGACCCAGGCGCAGCCCCCGTGCCCAGCACCCTCACGCGGCACTCCTGAGGGGAGGCACTGCAATGAGGCCAGACACTGAGCTCTGGGCTCCCTGAAGTTGATGCGGCCGGGGGCCACCCTCAATTGTTTATCACCAGCGCAGAGCATAGCACTTCCGTATATGTACGGGCATAGCCGCTCCTCGGCAGTGTCGTCAGCCAGCGCGGAGCATGGTGCTTCCACTGGTGCGTGGGAGGGGGCTCCCCTCTGGGAGGAGCCCCCGGGGCGTGTACAGCCCAGCCCTAACACGTGGCTGGCACGGTAGGGCCTGAGGAGGTGTATCTGGGCACTTGTGAGCCAGCGCGGGACTCACGGGGCCCTACCTCAAGGAGGGTTGCGCCTGGCACTGGGCTTTAACTTGTGATGTGTTCCTGCAAATTTGGTTAGATGCCGACGCTCTACGTCCTCGGGTCCCGGCCCTCGAGCGGGTCTCAGCCGTCGCTGGTATGCCAAGTCGCGATGCCGTGGACAAAGCCAGAGGGTGAGGGCTGGAGAACCAGTAGGAGCCCATGAGTCGCGATGCTCAGGTACCCCCCCCCTTTAACGTGCAAGCGGCCGACATGAAGGAAGAAGAGGTGTCGTGGACAGGCATCAAATAACAAGCATGATGGGTCGAACGCATGGCCCGAAAATAACGCAAGAGGGGTACATGCCGCTGGGTCTGACCCGAGTGACTTGGGGATGATGCAGCCCGAGGGACGCCCCCAAAAAAGTAAGCTAGGAACATAAAGTAAAAAGGGGATACATGCCGCAGGGGCGGACCCACGCGTCCTGGGAATAATGCAGCCCTGGGGGGCGCTCCCAGCTGGAAATGAAACTTGAAGGATGTCATCTGACAGTGTTGAAGACGAAGGGGTGTTGAAGTAGCGGACGTCGTGGGCTGCGGAAGCCGATCTTCATGAGCACCAGGCCCAGGAGCCTCGGGAGGTTCTAGAGGCGCTGGTGGATCCTCGTAGACCATCTCCATCTCCGCCAGGACTGCAGAACGCCTGGCCTCCTGAGCCTCCAGGATGCTTCCCATGAGGTGCTAGTACGTGGCGGCCGCGTTCGGCAAGCCGTAGGGCATGCGAACGAAGCTGTGGGGTGGGCCTTCGCAGCGCCCCGCGCGTGAGGGCCAGAAGCGCTCCTGAGGGGCGGCTCATTTGAGCCCTGGGATGTCGATGCAGACGCGTAGCCCACCATCCTCGCCTGGACGAGGAGCTGCGGCGGGTAAGCGGCGGCCGCCACTCATGACTCTTGACTCCTGCAACTCCTGCATGATCTGATTGACGAACTCCTAAGGGTTTGGCCCTCTTTGCCTTGCTCCTTCCTGAGGGAAACGTGCTTTGAAACACGCCTCCACGTGGTGCCCGAGCCCCCGAACCTTGCTTGAGGAGGGCGCCGGGCGCGCCTTCCTATGTGACAGAAGGAGGTGCCCCCTGAGCAGGCGCAGACCCTGAGGGGCCTGCCTCCTGAGGGGTCAGGCCTGGCGATGTCTTCTTCTTCTTGGGAGCGGTCTCAGGGAGCCTCCCGCTCCCGCGATCTGGGTCTTCAAGTGATACGGCCTGAAAAGCTCGCTCCAGGGAGCACACTGCGTCTCTTTCTTCACAAGGCACCGTGATGACTCCGCCGCTTCCTGGCATCTTGAGGACGTTGTAGCCGTGATGAGTCACGGCCATGAACTTGGCGAGGTCTGGGTACCCGAGGATGGCGTTGTATGGCAGGCGAATGTGGGCGACGTCGAAGTCGATGAGCTCGGTGCGGTAGTTGTTGCGCGCCCCGAAGGTGACAGGGAGGCGGACCTGCCCAATCGGAACCGTGGAGCCACCGGTGACTCCGGAGAAAGGCTTGGTTGGCTGAAGCTAATCGTAAGGCACTTGGAGATTGTTGAATGTCTCTACAGACAGGACGTTGATCCTTGCCCCACCGTCGATGAGGGTCCTGGTGACTTGCACGTTGCTGATGACTGGGGAGCAAAGCATCGGGAGGACTTCGGTTGTGGCCGCGCACTTGAGCTGATCCGCTGAGCTAAACGTGATGGCACATGCAGACCACCTGAGAGGGCGTGTGGCCTCGAGCTTGGGAAGGACTGCATTCACTTCGCGGGCGAACTGCTTGAAGATGCGCTGAGAGGCTGGGGCTTGAGCTCCGCCCAAGATGCAGGCGATCGCGCGCGGCTCCTGGAAGCCCCCAGCCCCCTCGTCCTGATGATGGTCCACGTTTCTCCTTGGCTGCGGCGGCAGTGGAGGGAGGCCTGCATTTCCTTGCGGACGATCCTCGCGAGGTTGATCACACTAGTCTCCCTCGCGAGGCTGATCCTGCCAGCGATCCTCGCGAGGTCGGTCGCGCCACCCTTGGCGAGGGCCGCGGTCTTCCCAGCGTCCTGCGTTCCTTCCTCCTCCTCGGCCATAGCCTCGATCGATGCGGTCGGGACGTCGTCCTATCCTCCCTTCTCCCACTACTCGGAGCTCTTGACATTCGTTGGTGTCGTGGGTGTGGAGGTCGTGGTACACACAGTACCGGCTGCCCTTGAAAGACTCGGGCTGATCTCTGCCCTGCTTGGTGTCTGATTGTGCCGCGAGCACGGCAGCCCCCTTGCGCTTCACATCCTTGGCCTTGGATTTCTTCTCTTCTGGGTCTGCGGCTGGCAGCTCGAGGAGGGAAAGGCACCCTTCCTCAGCCCTGGCGCACTTAGTCGCCAAGTTGAACAGCTCCAAGGAAGTGCACAGATCTTCAAGCATCACCAGCTCCTCCTTCATCTTGACGTCACGCACACCGTCGGAGAAGGCTGAGATGATGGCCTCCTCGGTCACCTTGGGAATCTTGAGGTCTGTGTTGTTGAAGCACTGGATGTATTTCTGCAGGGTCTCCCCTGGTTGCTGCTTGATGTGGCGCATTTCGCTCACGGCAGGTGGCCGATCGCGAGTACCTTGGAAGTTGGCGATGAAGCGGGTGCGCATCTCGTCCCAAGAGGAGATCGTGCCAGGAGCCAGGTTCAGGAGCCAGGTGCGGGCCCCGTCCTTGAGTGCCATGGGAAACCAGTTTGCCATGACCTTCTCGTCCTTGTTGGCGGCTTCGATGCCTAGCTCGTAGAGCTGAAGGAACTCCGCAGGGTCGGCCATGCTGTCGTAGCGAGGAGGCAGGTCTGGCTTGAACTTTCCGGGCCACGCGACGCTGCGCAGCTCGGCGGTGAAGGCGAGGCAGCCTGCGGTGGCCAGGGGAAGCCTTTGGTGACGAAGAGATTGGTCTCGCGGGTCCCCATGTGCTGCAGCTGGGAGCAGCGTGGGGTCTTGGCGTGCTGGAACAGGAGCGTGGTCGCGATGGGCTGGAGCAGGGAGCACTCGGGCAGCTTCTTGGGGGCGAGGGACCTCTTGGCAACTCCGCTCTTGCTGTGCTGGCGCCGGACGGAGTGGGTTCCGCCCAGGGGCCACGCGCCTTGGGGCCACGGCGCCTTCTTGAGGGGGAGGCGGCTGAGGCGCCCTCGGAGCTTCATCGCCCGCACGGGGCGGGGCGTGGTGCAGCGAGAAAGACGGCGCGGGGGAGCACCCTGCGGCGCGGACGAGCTCGGTGATGCGGTCGAGCCACTCTTCGTAGACGTCTCGACTGGGTGGTAGCGTAGGAGCTCATTTGCCGCGATGAGCACAGCTCGAGCCTCCATGGGCACGCGGAGTGCGCGGGACGAAGAACCAGCTAGGGTGAGTGAGGGAGTAGCAGTGCGGCCGTCTCACCTCACGGACGGATGCTGGGACGATGCTTGCTGCTCGTTCCCCACCGGGCCGGTGGCGGCATTGATGGCAGGCAATGGGGAACGGCGGGGGCGGCCACCGATGGGGGCCGTCTGGGAGATGCGGGAAGCGAGAGCGGCTCGGCGCTCGGTGCGGGCCCGACGAGCGTCTAACATGGATGCGATGGTCGGTGAAGAACAGGGCGGCGGAAGACGAATTCCGGCGCACCCCTACCTGGTGCGCCAAATGTCGGATTTTGGGTTCGGGCAGACCCTCTAGATTCGAACACTGGGGTGCGCGCGGAGATTTCGCCCTCTACCTACCTGCACCTCGCCGCCTCGCTAGGATCTAAGCTATGAAAGGAACAACACAAGAGACACAGGGTTTAGACTAGTTCGGGCCACCATTGTGGTGTAATACCCTACTCTAGTTTGTGGTGTGGTGGATTGCCTCTTGGGCTGATGATGAACAATACAAGGAAGAACAACCTCGCGAGGGTCTGCTCTTGGCTGGTGTGATGAACTGCTAGGGGAGTTCAGTCGCTCTTCCTACTAGTTTCTTGATGATGATGATCCTCCTCCTCCTTACCTTGTGGGTGGCTAGTCCTATTTATAGGCAAAGGCCCTGGGCCTCTTCCCAAATATTGAGTGGGAAGGGCGCCAACAATTGGCCATTTTGAAGGGGAACATCTAGTACACTTATCCTGACTAAAGTTGGTCCTCGCCTATCAAAGGCTCTGGTGGTGATGCCGGATTGGGCTCCACAATGACTTCCTTCCTACTGTTGCGACGGTCTTGGTCTTGTTGCACCAAAACGGATGCCTTTGCGTGATGCTCTTGCTTGCGCTTGCTCCCTTTGCACCAAAGTGGAAAGGAGGACACTGCGCAGGCTGGCGCCCGCCTGGCGCCCTTGGTCGTCATGGCTTGCGTCATGGGCACCTCGTGGAGGTACCCCGCCTTGATCTCTCCGCCTCCTCGCGAGCCAGCTTGACGAGGCCGTGCTTGAGGAAGCTTCCTGTCGTCCACCCCGCGAGGCTTGGCCCCTCGTGAGGGTCTTGAGCTCGTGCTGATGAAGATGGGCCGTGCTGGGCCGCCCCTTGAGCTACGCCGCAGGCCGCAGGCAGGCAAATCTGGGGACCCCCGTTCCCAGAACGCCAACAAAATCGTTCCACGAAGGTGGAAGCTTGGCAATGATGGTCCCGGCAACAAATTTGTCTGGCAACACACACTTAAAGTACTCAAGTTCCTTAGAGAGTGACTGTATCTCATGAGTCTGCTAAACAACAGAGCGCTCATCAGTCATCTTGTAGTCACAGAATTGCTCCATGACGTACGACTCATTGCCAGCGCCCGAGGGCCCAAACATGGCCTCAAGCGCAGCCCACATGTCTTTGCCGCTGTCAAACAACATATACGAATCCACAATGGAATTGTCAAGAACACTTAGCAGGGCGGCTTTGAAGAGGGTATCCATGTTCTGAAAAGCTTCCTGCTGTGTAGGATTAAGATCGCCCTCAGGCTTACCCTTAGTGGCGTCATAGCAGCACATGATCTGAAACCAATATACTGCTCTTGTGCGCCACCTTTTATATTGCACCCCCTTAAAAGTAGGCGGCTTCAAAAGCGCAGCAAAACAACTCAGAGTAAATTGCCTGTGATTAGGTTTTTGGATTGGATTGTTGAATATATGAGCAATTTAGTATGAGATTTAATCCGAATCAGCAGTAAATAGATCATGACGACAATTGCAAACATCAAAGTAATGATGCGGACTAAACCAGGAGGACAGAATCACATACTATACAGCGGGAGCAGAACTGATGTGGTTGATGTTGTCACTCATGTCGTTGATGAAGAGGTTACCGAGGTCGGGAAGAAGGTTGTCCTTGAGGAAGTCATCGCTGGCAGCAGTCACGGGAGTGTGCTCCCCAAAAACCTGATCGCCCCTCTCCCGTACAGGATCACGAAAGGCGGGGTTTGGAGGACTACTGTCCCTTCTCGCGGTGCACGCCAGAAGGAGGGCTGGAGAAGAATTGTGTGGCGGCGCTAAGATTTGGAACGGTGCGAAACCATATGATTCAGCGGCGACTAGGGTAGAGCATGTCAGGTCGGAGTCTAATAGTAAGCCTTTGGCCCCCAAACCCCGCGTCCAAGTCAATAATAGCTCAAAAAAAGTCAATAATAGCCCCACCAAGGTTTGTCTAAAAAAATGGAGTAATTAAGGCGTCCATTAGTCCCTTTAGTATAAATACAATATCATTAATAATGGCCCCACCTTTTGTCTCACAAAGTAGAGTATGTTGGAGTACAACCGGCTACACGTTTACAATCCGCTTATCTTCTCTCTCCTCTTCTCTCTCCTTCAACTAAGCACAAATACTATATTTAAATCCTTATAGCCTGCTTATGTCATCTAATTATAGTAGTACTTGCTCTAAAAGTTACTATCCACTGTGTACTCTGAAATGTCGGGCATGTAGCGGGCGGTGCCCTTAGTCGGCTTGCCACTTCAACAGCGGAAGCAGTGAGAGGTCGCGACGCCCTGACTTGCCATCAATGTGGAGCGGTGGGTTCAGCTGGCACCGGGCGGGAAGCGCGCGTAGGAGGGGGAGGGGTTTTTGTTGGGCCAAGAAGGTGAGAAGCCAACTTGGGATTGGTCCGGGCGGGGAAATATCATGTGCTCCCATACTCTGCATATGACACTAGTGTATGTTACTACTCCCTCCTTTCCGGTTTATAGAGATGTTTAGAGTAACATAGTAATATATTACAGTACAAGTTACTCCCCACTATGACCAGCCATGGCCTCTCCGAGTGCTCCACCATGTATAGCTGCTAAGCTTGCCATGTAGGCATAAAATATGATGTGGCACCAATAAACTAAGCACCTATGCATTGAACACTTGAGTTACTAAGCCATTTGATGCACTTAGCACCTCATCTAAAGAGCATTAATAGTATAGCCAGCTGCTGGCTATAAGCCTACATCCCATCTTATAGTCAACATGTACTACAAAGTGCCTAGGAGCACGTGCTTGAGCTGGCTCTTCACGAAGAGCCCGCTTACCTTCTCTCTCCTCTTCTCTTTCCTCCAACTAAGCAGAAATATACTACTGTTTACTCCCTCCCTTCCGGTTTATAGGGCTCAAATCTCAAATCTCATCAACCAAGGCATTTTGTGAGTGGAGGAATGTATCTCGTACATTACAAAACTACCCAATTAAACTCATGCATTAATTTGGATTAATTACAGTGCATGCATGCTTGGCCACTAGATGAGTAGGAACATTACATGAATTGGTGTGTTCCTTTTTAATTCTTGCATGCAAAGATTTAATGCACATTGGAAACTAAAAATGAGATGGAGATGAGCACTCTAAATTGGAAAAACAAAAAAGTTGAGATAAGCCTTATAAACCAGAAAGGAGGGAGTATTCCTTATAGCCCGCTGACTTAGCTCTATTGTACTTGCTCTAAGCACATCTAAGCACTTGCTAGCACCCCCTTGACCGTGGACCTTGACGGTGTACGTCACCTTGTGTCTCATAATTTTCCTCGTCATCATCTGAGTCCTAGAAGATCTCACCCACATCATCATTAGCATGCAGCCGCCTTGATAGACAACGTGCGCAGAAGGAGTAGAGGCGACTGGGGACGCACCACCACCATGTCATGGGCACTCCGTATGTGCTTGTGTGCGTGCAGCATGCGTGCTTTTCCATCGGTGCTAGCTCTAAGGCCAAGGCTGCGGTCGTCTTCGTCTCCGACTAGTAGTTGAGCAACGATGGCAAGGAGGTGCTGCAAGAGATGCGTATGCACCGTTGTGTGCGAGCTTCACCGTAGCACGACGAACCGGACGTCGCCGCGGATGGCGCACGCCTCCATACAGCCGAGTGTGTGCGCATGCATGTGTTATTCACGTGCATTCTGCGGCCGAGCGTGTGTGCCTGCATGTCTTGTGTACGTGCGTTGTGTGCTCCATGATGTGCGCGTATGTGCTCCATGCTGTGCGCGTATGTGCATGAGTTGGATCGGATGGAGTTAGTGCATTCGCTTATGTACATATTTTAGAGTGTAGATTCACTCATTTTGTTTCGTATGTAGTCCCTTATTGAAATATCTAAAAAGACTTATATTTGGGAACGGAGGGAGTATAAAACATCTTCAACTTAGCATCCTGATGTACCGTTTCTAGTGGTTAGTGAAAAGTTCATGTTCTTTTAGTTGTTTATAGGTGGGCAGGCGGCAAAAAACAGGGTAAAACGCGCAAGGTTCCTTGCAGACGCTCCACCGCGAGGTTCCTTACTCCTCCTCGGTCATCGGGAATCTATGCTCTTCAACTCTTTTATTTTACGTGAGCTTTGTTCATCCTTTTCCCAACACATGAGACATCTAGCATCAAGGTGCACGTGTCATGCAAGAAAATGGAGATAATCAGATAAGCAGTGCGTAAGTGAGTCATGCGGGGGGGCGAAGCGGGGGGGAACCCTTTTCCGTAAGTGAGTTGTGCACTTTGATGGCACCTACGTAATATTTTTTCTCCTCGATGGCACGTGAATAGTGCACGTACTCAACGATGGATCACGGGATGGTAGCAATGACACGGTCAGCCCTTTTTGGAGAGAGTACGTACTACTAGTAAATAACTTTGATGTGTCCCGTCAACTCGCAGAATGACGAGAAGCTTGATTACGCCTTCTCCCTTGCCAGCGCGTGCGCGATGGCTCGCAACACGAGGAGAAACTTCTGCTTACAAGCGGTGTACGTGCAGCAGTTCATTTGGTGTCAGATTGCCAGAAGCACTACTGTAGAACTATCGACTTCCAGAAGAGGCAAAGAGCCAAGCGTAAGGTCACCTACTAACCTTAGGCTAGGCGTAGTGGGAGTAACATAAGTAGAGGTACCTCCTTTTTTTTATTCTAGAAACAACCACACGCGAATATCAAGGTGCTGGTTACGTAGAACAAATATCCTGCAGTCTGTGCTCAGCACTCCTCTATCTCTCTTCTCAGCCAGCTAGCGAAAGCATGGAGTCCATCGTCTATTTGCTCACATGCGGCCCCACATGTCAGTGAAAACGCAAGAGGACCCACTAAACCTGCACATCTTTCACCTCGACATGCTAGTGATGAAAAACAAATCCAAGAAATATCTTTGGTGGCCGCTTTTGGAGTTACTCAAGAGTAGTAAGATTCTATTTACAGTTTAACCCAAGATGCACATCTCGTGGCTTCAACTTATCAACTACCACTCTATTTTCTTTCATGACACGACCTGGATGCTGGATGTCCCACGTGTCGGCAAAAGGAGGAAGAACCCGACCAAATCTTCGGTTGTGCTCTCGGATTAGACTAGTTGTGCTAACTTAAAATTTTATTGTGTACTCCCTCCGTTCCAAAATACTTGACTTCCATTTGTCCAAAAATGGATGTGCCTATATACTAAAACATGTCTAGATACATATATATTTTGACAAATACTACCTCCGTCCGGGTTTATTGGTCCCCATTATATTTCGTGCCAAATTTTGACCATAGATTAAACTAACAAAATGTTTACGCATGTCACCAAACATTATATTTTTGAAAACTATGTTCAAATACGAATCCAATGAGATAATTTTTCTTGACATGCATTAACATTTTGTTAGTTAAATCTTTAGTCAAAATTTGACACAAACTACAAAGGGGACCTATAAACCAGGACGGAGGTAGTAGAACGGAGGGAGTAGAATGGATGCAAGTTTTTGTATTGGGAAGAAGAGTACATCCATATATTGATAGAGCGTTGGAGTTGGCCTTACAAGTGGGACCGCAGTTGAGGAAACCGACTATCGGCAAACCCCCACCTCGCCCGCCGCGCGATGGCTGAGTTAGAGAAACGATGAGGTTGAAGAGATTGCTCTAGCACGGACTCCAAGAAATATGGTGTCAGATGGAAGTCGTGCTGGTGGCGTGTGCCGTACTCCTGGACGTGAATGCTTGTTCTGGCCCATGCCACCCTACTACTCCTACTACTTACTATATAGTACTACTAGTATCGAGGATTCGAGGTGCTGGTTACGTAGTACAATATGGCTACAGTAAAAACACCCGCACGACGCGCGAAGCATGTGAAGCTAGTACAAATAGTGTACTACTATTGTTGATGATTGGCCTCATCCGATAACCTATTGCAATGCACGTTTCATCGGAATTAGTTGCCAGGCGCCAACGAGTATATGGGCGCTGCTCGTCCTCATGCTCGTGATCATCACCATCGTCATCTCCCCCTTGGTTATAAAATTTTTCAAGTATAGGTGGTGGAATTTTCACAGGACCTTGGAAACACAAGAAGAAGGTTAATTAGTAAAGGGAAACTTGCTAACCCGCATGCATGTGGATGAAACAATTATAATTACGGTGGAAGACAAACGTACCGAAATCATAACGATTCCATGCAAAAACAGTGCCACGAGTGGTGGCAGCAAACACAAGGCCCTCGTATTCAATTGCATCACAGTACTCATCCGTGTACAGAAACTGATTTTTGAGCAATGTCCATCGAGTCAAACCAGCAACGACGGCAACAAGCTTGTCGAAGATAGCAACAACTTCATAGTTGTTGTAATTCCAAGAGCGGGTGGGAACTCGAGAAATTGCTATCTTCTGTAGAAGACAGTCACCATGATTGTATTTGAACATGCGTACAATATCGGTGTGCTCAACCTCTGGGCAGTCTGCTGAGATTTTTGGAAGTGGAAACTGGTCACGAGTGTACACATTCACAAATTCCCACTCGCAGTTGGACCCAATGTAAACAACCCAGTCTCCATTTGCGCCTGCCCAGGCCTTGCCCTCAAGCGATGGCATCTTAACATCATACGTATCATTATCAAGCGGCATCAACTTGCATAGGGCGAGGCCTCCGTCGTGACGGTGCTGGTCATCAGGGTCACGGCGAAGAAGATAGGGGAGATCAAACCAATCCTTGACTCTTGGGTTGCTTGTAATGATGTTATTAGTTGAGTCAAAAATGGCCTTGAACGAACCTGCCATGCTAGCCGAGGTGATTACGTCGCACCGATCAATGAGTTCCTCCGCCACGTCATCTTTCAGATCGGGGCAAGAATAACGGGGTCGTTTTCGTCCTGTTCCCTCCATGGAGAAGACGATCGAACAACGGCAGAAGAAAGGGTGAAGGGCTGGAGGAAAATGGAGGAGGGAGAGGAAGAGCGTGCGACAGCAGTTCCAAATCGAGAGGGAAAGGCGAAGTGTCAGTGGATGGTTGCCAGTTTGCCATGGTTCACGAAGGGGCGCCCCGGCCTACACGTCGGTTCGGAAATACTCCTACTACCCGCCGTCGTCTCACTGATATGTTGGAACGGGGCCACATGTCAATGAAACATGGTGTGTAATTTCTCGTGCAAAATGCGATCTGGCCGCGTTGGCCTGAAGTGCCACATTAGTTTTTTTTTTGAAAGTTTGCCGCATTAGTTATCGACCTTTATTTTTTTTAACATGCAATCTGAATGGATAGCTCCTGTGGTCATCACACGTGAGCGGATATAGTGATGGTTGATTCGCCCGAGCAACTTTACTATGGGAATATGGGAGTACCAGCGGATTCAAGGAACAAAGAAATGATGGTTGCTTCGTCCGAGCAACTTACTATGGCGAAGCAGGGGCTCTGTGATTTGACTGCTCACTAGTCATTACTACTGCGGCGCAACGACCGGGGTGAATCTTTCCCTGAAGTTGTGTTGTGCACTCAATATTGCTGCATGGCAGGTGGAGCCGGATGAAGGATGTCCAACATGTTGGCGAAATGAAGTTGAATTGTTTCTGGCATTGCTATCAATCCTTCAGGATTTGTTTACATGTACGCATAATTTTGATGAAATTGTACTGTGATGCTATGAAGGTTTCAACTCTGGTTCCCGCAGGAAAAAAAGGTTTCAACTTAGGATTCATGTGTCTTGCCTCGAGATTATCTCGTTACAACATTCCATCAAATACAAATGAAACTACCATGGCTAATGCATCTCAATGGTTCGCAGATCAGCGCCAATATTCACATCACAACTGAAGACAAAGTTGTGAGAAGGTGTACAAATAAAGAAAAAATATAATTGATCGATGATGTTCATAGGCATGGCTCCATTTCCTTGGCACAGTGTTCATTGCTTGGCAGCTAGTTTCACCCAGCTCTGTAGCCAAAAAAGAGGTGTATGAAGGACACCACAATCCGATCATTTTGTGCAGCTCCACTAAAATCGGGCGGACCATCCCTATTTGCAAAGATATCCAGTCAGTGTGATTACAATAATAGTGGAACTAGATGATGAAACATAACACACATAAATAGAAGCCGATCACCTCTACGATCTCTCTTTAGGACTAACTTCTTGTCGGAGAAGATTAGGCACGGAGTTGGATGAGGAGGATAGCAAAACCAATCTCCCTTTCCGCAGTCCCACAGAAATGTAAAAACATTGCCCGTGTGACATTTTGGCGGAACTGCACAAAACACTCTTCAGAAAAGTGATTTGTGCAGTTCACCAAAAGGTCGCAATAGCAACGAGGTGAAAATGGATAGCCCTGTTTGCAAAAGGAGGTCGAAAGGAAACAATTACTGCCCAATAACACGAGTTGAAGACACATATGCCGACAAAAAAGAAGCATGTTCCATGTAAAAAGGGAAAGATAGCACATGGTGGTTTATCAAAAATGGTTTGAGGACGAGATTGCAAGATGGAAAGTACGCCAGCCGAGATACGATTTAAGCAAACAACTAAAGAAGATCCACATCCAGCAACGTGGGAAGATGGGCAGTGGAGCAAGGCCGGAGGAAGTTGTACCTAAGGGTCGTCGGGATGTTACTAGGAGGGCGCCGGCGGCCGGGATCTGCCCATACTGTGGCAGTGAGCAAGTGGCGAAGGCCCTACCGCGTCGGAGCTTGGTCAGAGAGAACGGCGGGTACCGCAGATCGGGACGAGCTGCCTCAACACCGTTGAACGGAGAGACAATGCACATCCTCCCTTTCCGCCGGCGGACGAGATGCGGACGGATCACTGACCAACGCTGAGAGAGAGAGAGGCCACGGCGGCCTTGTGTGAGATTGTGTGACGAGACTCACGAGAGACAAACCCATTTTTCCATTTTCCCCACGGCAATCGTTTTATATTCTAGGCGTGGTACCCGACCCTCCTTCGAGTAAACAACCGCTACACGCGTCAAATTATCACGTGGGCTGCCTTTTTCTATAGAAACGAACTCCACGGTGTACCTGTGCGGGTGTGGCCGGGAACGAGACGTGAGTACGTGCGTCCTGCGTGCACTTCTTCTTTAGGTGCAGGTACGTATGTGGGTGGGTGTGAGAGAGATGGTTTGTGCGAAACAGAGGCAATGTGTTGATGATATCTCAATCAGAAAAACGTAACATATGCAATGTGTGTGAAACGGAGTCATGGACGTGAGATATCGATAGAATTGAAAACAGGGATGAAGTGTGTGGCTGCGCGATCGATAAAGAGTGCCATCGAATTTGTGTTTGCCCATGTCAAAGATACAGGGCGGCTGGCCTACTGGAATTTGAGAGGGCAGAGGTGCAGTTCTTCTCCGTGGCATGGATACCTACCTACAACGTTCGACTATCGGTGTGTGTGGGGGGGGGGTAGAGACCGGTCGACTAGTATATGTCTGGGGAAGGAGAGAGACCTAGCTATGTATTGAGGGAGATCGATCGACATCCATGGATATGTGTAGCAGAGGAATAAGGTTGGGAAAAAGACAAAGGTAGAGCGTCGGAGGGTTGGTGGTGGAGTGGCGTCTCACAAATGGTGGGAGAGGCCTGCTAGACAAACGGAGGGTATGAGTGCAATATCAATAAGAGAGGGTGGGGGATGTCTGTCTGTCTATGCACGTGCGTGTGAGAGACGGGTCGGGAGGTATTCAAGGATGATGAGGGGAGAAGATATGGTTGTGGTAAGCATGCGTAACTACATAGGAAGATCAACCGTCGTGTGTCCGAGAAAAGGAGAGACATAACTAGCGAGGTAAGTGTATTGGTGCTTGGTGAAAACGAATTATAGTCGACCTGGCTATATGTAGGGAGATCAGTTCATATACACGCCTGCATGTGTTAGAAGCAAATAAGGTCCGGAGAGGCAGACAGGGGGAGAGAGTGTGGCTAGGAGGTGGTGCGAGAGGCCTACCATGTCGAGGGGGGAGGAGTGTGCGAGCATGTGACTAATGAAAAGAGGGGAGGGAGTGTGCACCTGCGTGGAATCGTATTGGACATATGGGGGCATGGACGGTGAGAAGAGAAGAGGGGAAGTATATATGTGTTTGTTGTAGGCACACTTGGCTAGAGAGGTATATCGACCGGTGTGTGCCAGAAAGAAGGAGCCGGGGGCCTACACACACCGCTGGTGGACGACCTAAAGAGAAATAATGAACGTGCGCGATGGAGGGGACGCTAAGGGTGTGTGAGGGGGGCGGGCGTGTGCATGCACGATAGAAAGTTAGCGCTAGCTAGCTACAAATAGAAGAGGATCGTGAAGGTGTAAAAGACGAACAAAGATCATAATTCATTATAAAAAGGTGGATACGGATACTTGAAGAAGATATCATAATGTACAACATTGATTATAATTTGGGCTAATGTGTGGCTTTTGCAACTCAGGTCTAAATACTTGTCATAATGTAGGGGGCGGGGCACTATACTTTGTGTGATAAACACGGTGTACGTATGGAACATGGTTTAGATTATGAATATATAGTTAGTACATCAAATGTACTATTATTTGGAATCAACATCAAGTGTATTCAAAAAATAGAATTCGAGTTCATGTAGTACACATAGTTCATATCTATCTCTATAGTAATCATGTGGTGTGTTATTAAGGTAATACACGAATGATGGTTGAAGTTGGCAACAATCATGATTGTAGATTCTTATTGAAATAGAGAAACGAATTCAAATTTAGTTCGAATTGCAGCGGTAGTATAGACATTTGGAATGCACTAAAATGTTGGTATGAGTAGGTTACATGCATTATACAGCAAAGCGAAAAAAATTAATCGGACATAACATGGATTCATACTCCCTCCTTCCATCTATATAGGGCGTAATGAGATTTTTAAGACCGCCTTTGACTATTGACAAGATTAATAGTACATGACATGCACAATGTGAAAATTATATCATTGAAAGAACCTTTCACAGACGAAGTTAACGGTGTGCTTTGTGTAAGTTGCATGTCATATATCATTGCTCTAATATTTGGTCAAAGTTAGCATCGAAAAACGCATTAGGCCCTATATAGATGGAAGGAGGGAGTAGCTTTGAATAGCATTTGTATAGTAAAACGGGGCAAGACTCTCTCTTTGTGTGGTGTGAATAGTTTTATTTTTTTCGTTTTCTTTTTGGTTGAGGGAAGTGCGAATTGATTTGGTACGTACAAGTACAATATTACTACATGTTAGGCTTGTCCCTAAAATTCAACCCGCGTCTTGTTATATCCCGAAAATTCAGATATCGTGCTCCCAAAACTGGCGCCTTCACAACCCGCGCCTTGCTATCCCGAAATTACAACGCGCGCGAAAACTCCCTCCAGCTGCCAAATCCCGACACGTGAAATCCCCCTTCTAACCCTGAGCCAAAAGGGCCGCTAGTTCAAATCGGTGGGGGGTACTTTTGTAACACACCCTACATTTTGGACAAGCGCGTCCCTAAGTCATGCTTCACCCCCTCCCATCGCCCCCTTTTTGCCATTTGAAATCCCAGGCCGCCATAACCTCTCCGCTCCAGCCGCGAAACCCCACCCTCCTCCATCCGCCAGGTCACCGCTGCCTAGCCGGAGCCTCTTCCCCGACGATGTCGTCCACCGCAATAGCTCGACGTCCCTCGTCCACCTCCCCGGATGAGGATCCGTCGTCCATCTCGTCGTCCCACCGGTTCAGCCGCCCCGTCCTCCACCTCCAAGGAGCTGCTCCGACGATCGCCTCGTCTATCGCGGCTGCTCCATCCCCACAGTGCCGCCTTAACCTGCTCCACCGGAACCGCAGCATCCTCACCGACTCCTCGGACGAAGCCGAGGCCTACTCGGCGCCACCAAAGAGGTTGTACACTCATCGCATCGCACCTTCTCCTTAACTCGACCTCCCAGCGCCGATGGTGCTCCATCCCGCCCCGCCATGGAGCGGCAACCTTGAAGCCGGCGCCGCGAGCGACATCTTCACGGCGGCTCTCCCCCAGTGCGAGGCCCCTTCGGCGGTGGCGTCCATACCAGCCGGATTTGCTGCTGCTGCTCCGGCTCTCGCTTGCTCGCTCATGCTGCTGCTGCTGCTCCGGCTCTCGCTCGATCGCTCGCTCGCCCAGCTGCTGCTGCTGCTCTCTCCCTCGCTCGTGCTGCTGCTCTGCTCCGATTAAGCCACACTTCAGTTGACTGAATCGACTTTTGGGTCAGTCGATTTTCAGGGGTTGGGGGGGCTCGCCGGAGTTAAGGAAGAACCACCCGCGGCGAGGACGGGGGCTCGCCAGAGAGGTACCCCACTATCTATCTTAGGGTTCAGGATGGGGGGCGGGGGTCCTAGAGGGCTGGCCGAGGCGGCGGTGGCGAGTTGTTTCGGGGCGGTGAGGCGGAGCTGGGGCCGGTGGTGGCAGGCGGCTCAGGGGTGTGCAGGTTGAAGATGAACTGCAGGCCCTCCCTGAACTATATGTCAAGTGTCTCTCTGCTACCATTGCGTTCAGTTTCGACAGTAGCATTCAGATTCCATAGTTAATTTCAGTTTCGACAGTTAAGTTCAGAGTCAACAGTTTTTACCTCATCTGTTGTAGTCAGGTGGTTTTTGGTGATGTTAATTTTACATCCATTTTTCATCATCTATTGGAGATGCTATTAGAATCCCACTTGAGATTGATGATGTCTGTCTTGTGCTGCTTCAGCCTTGACGTCTTACGGCTCACCGGAGCTGCTCCAACGACAGAACGATCCATCACAACAGAGCAGTGCCCTGGACGCCGTCTACAGATTCCTCAGATCTTCCTCCACACCTCCGACAGCCACCTCTGCCTCAACTGCTTCAGCGACCAACCCAATGATGCTGAGGTCGACACGGCTACGGCAAAGAGGTTGTACACTTGTTGCGTCACTTATTACTATACATTCACGTCGATCCATTAGGGCTATTTTGGTTCAACGGAAAAACATAGCAATAGGGAATTTTCCAATGGCACTCTATTATTCAACTATTCATGCATTTTGTTGAAAGGAATGAAGCAAAACATCCACCTGGACCTACTTTTCAAAATCCTATGCATGAAAACAAGACCAAGTGCATTAGTGCCAGAATAACATTCTAACTGTACACGCTTTCATATGGTTTCTCTTTATTTTGGCCATGTTTCTTTGCATTCCTCTGCTCTTCCAATTCATGTAAACCAAACACCCAAGTTGATAGAAATCTTGTGTTTACAAATGCTCTGTTTACCATGTGCATTTTCCTATCCTATTCCGGTGTTTTTCCTATCCCTGCATTTTAAGAATCATGCAAGCCAAATGAGCCCTTACAGAATTACTTTAGTTACAGGTACGTGTCGAAGGGAACTTTGTGTGGTTTGTACTGCTCCTGCCGCGACGTCGTCCACCTCACCTGAGCTGCTCCATCGACAGAAGCATCCACCAAACCAGACATCATGACTCCTGACCGTCTTTCGCCGCATCAGATCTCCTTCCCTGCTGCCGGCACGCACCCCAACGGCATCACCATCATCGACTCAGCAGATGAACCTGGGGAGTACACGGGTCCACAAGAGAGGTCGCACTCTTTTGTTTCTGCTTATGTTAAGCATTGCTTAAACTTACCTGCTACTTTATCGTCCTGTTCAGCTCTTGGACTCCCAACTCAGGTCCAAATTCATGTTCAAACTTGAGTTATAAATTAGTTGTGGGGCACATATCGAGGCAGCAATGAATAGTATGTTTGTCTAATATCTGGTTCACCTAGGGTATGCCTATGTTGTTCATCTTGGGTGGGAAACAAATAGTAAAGCAATCATCATTTGTCTTTTTATTAATTTAAAGCAATCATCAGCCTGCTATCATTATTTTTGGATCCATCCACTGGTTGTTACCATCACTCTAAATTTCTGCATGCTCTCCTTACATAATCTCACCATATTTTTTCGTATGCATGTCAGATATTGTATATAGTCATCCTGAACATGTAGAGAAAAAGAGAAGAGTTTTGCGCGGCAATACAATGTCATGCAGACATCGCTCCATGGTGGATTCAATGGCAAACCCTCCCCACCCCTCTACAGATTGTAATCCAGAGGAAGATATCTGTTCTGAGGTGGATTCAGACGCCGCTGACCACTCCTATTTACCCCCCAAGGTGTTTGCTCTACCTTGGCATGATGATGTTAGTCATATCATGCATATGTTGCCTTGCAGTGCCTACTTTTGACATCATATATGTCATCTTCTAAGTTTAGACATGTTCTGTAATGCCACCTGTTTAGTTTCTATATCATATATGGGAATTGTGCAGTCTCATGTCTTTTAGCCAGCCATAATATATGTGGAATGTGCAATGCCATCCTGTTTAACCAGGCATCATATATTTGAATGATATCTTGCCCATCCTTTTCTTCATTACATTTCCATTTGTCAACAATGTTTGTACATTAAACTACTCTTCCTGTGAATCAGCCATTTGGGTGGGAGATGGAAAAATCTGGAGTGAAAACAAGGCCTTCAAAGCAGACAGTGCTACCCGTTGAAGCAGATCTCTTGTTGGGTCCTGATAGCTCCTCAGAGATGGATTCAAAGACAGATGACTAGTCCTATTCCCCTATTGAGGTGTATGCTCTAACTTGGCATGGTTATACTGCTCATATCATGCATACGGTGTCTTGCATTGCATAGTTTAGACATCATATACACAATATTCAACACCATGTTCTTAGTTCAGACATCATATCGAATGCCCTCTGTTTAGCATATAAATCACATATGTGAATTAAATGATGTGATCCTGATTACTTAGATAACATGTAGGTGAATTATGTCATGCGATCCTGTTTTGTCACTACAAAAAAAAGACACATCCGTGACATTTTGGGTCGAACGAAATTTTTTCCTGTCATACATATGACACTTCTATGACGATAGTTGTGACAAAACCTGGTATCATCATAGATGTGGTGGGCTCCTACTTCTATGACAAAAAATCATGACAGAAAATGGGCTTTTCGTCCTGGGCGAGCAGGAGACGCAGCTGCATGACATTCTTTGGGCCGTCCATGACGGAAAAACCCATGGTAGAAGCGAGGTGGGGGGATTTCGGGGAGTTGCGGGTTACGGTGGGAGGTCGGGGCGGAGCGATGCGCGTTTCTCTTGTACGTACGCGCGTGTGTGTGCGAGGCATTGGCTCTAACTGAACCCGAGCGAGGCGTTGGGCTCTAACTGAACCCGAGCGATTGCACTGCAAGCTACGCGTTACTGAACCCGAGCGATCGATCGATGACTGTTAACTGAACCCGATGGAGCGATTCCTTCGCTACTGCTGCTAACTGAAGCTGATCGATTGGATGAACAGTGAGTGTTGCGGGGGGGTTGGATGAACAGTGAGCGGTGGCGTTGCCTCTGGATGAACAGGAACCCATGGTGTGGTGGGATGGATGAACAGTAGACGGTGGAGGGGTGGCCGGGGAGGGGTGGTTGAACAGGACCCCGTGGTGTGGAGGGCTGGATGAACAGTAAACGGTGGAGGGGTGCCCATGGAGGGGTCGTTGAACAGTAGCCGGTGGAGTAGCGCACGGTGGAGGATGGATGATCAGGAGCCCGTGGAGGCTAGAGGAAGTCGATGGTAGCCCGTGGAGGCTGGAGGAGGTCGACCGTGGAGATGAACAGTATCCCGTGGAGTCCCGTTTGGCGGTACGCCACACCCCTCCCCCCGTTTCGACCGTAGTGCTCCAACACAAGTCTGTTTCGTCCGTTTTGCAGTACACCACACCCCTCCCGATTAACAGGACCCCCGTTTCGACTGTAGGAGGTCCGTTTCGTCCGTTTTGCGGTACGCCACACCCCTCCCGATCAACAGGACCCCCGTTTCGACCGTAGGAGGTCCGTTTCGTCCGTTTTGCGGTACGCCACACCCCTCCCGATCAACAGGACCCCCGTTTCGACCGTAGGAGGTCCGTTTTGTCCGTTTTGCTGTACGCCACACCCCTCCTGATCAACAGGACCCCCGTTTTGACCGTAGGAGGTCCGTTTCGTTCGTTTTGCGGTACGCCACACCCCTCCCGGTCAACAGGACCCCCATTTCGACCATAGGAGGTTCGTTTCCTCCATTTTGCGGTATGCGCGACTAGGCGTTCGAGACCCCGCCCGTATGTACACATGCGTGACCGTATTTTCTTTCTTGCACCCTGGCCGTTGTATGTACGTGTACATGCTACGTGCGCGCCTCTACTATGACACGTGCACGCCACTAGATCGACCAGTATGTACGTACATGTTCGCAACCAGGATAACAACGGTACATACGCTTCGACCAGGTGGGTCCCGACTGTCAGGCACTTCCTTGCCTACGAAGATGTAGCTGGTGGGTCCCAGCAGTCAGGGGGGCGAATCGTTTTTTTTGCCCGGACGCACTTCCTTGCATGTGAAGGTGTAGCTACTGGGTCCCAGCAGTCAGGGGGGCGAATCGTTACTTTTTGCCCGGACGCACTTCCTTGCGTGCGAAGGTGTAGCTGCTGGGTCCAGCGATCAGGGGGGCGAATCGTGTTTTTTTGCCCGGACGCACTTCCTTGCGTGTGAAGGTGTAGCTGGTGGGTCCCAGCAGTCGGGGGGCGAATCGTTTTTTTTTTCAGACGCACTTCCTTGCGTGTGAAGATGTAGCTGGTGGGTCCCAGCAGTTAGGGGGGCGAACCGAAATTTTAGTCAAATTAAATAAAATTTCAATATAAACTTATATTGCATAAAAATCCAACAAAACATTCAGCTCGCAACAATTAATGAAATTAAAATTTTCAATATTCCAAAAATAATATTTTATAAATTAATCACTGTTTGGTGCATTTTTTTATAGTTACTACCCAGTTTTTATAATTACATCCCATTTATTATTTCTTAAAGCCCATTTTCTTGTTAAGCCTAATGCATCCCTCCTAGGAAAGATTTGCAGCCCACCGGGGCGGAGAATAACAACTTGACCTTGCCTGGGTATTCCTAAAAAATGTATAGCTGGGCTAGCCATTTTCAGCTTGAAAAAAATTAATATCTGGGCTGGATATCTGGCCTGGACTAGACGGGCCACAGCCCGCCCAGTTAATACCTGCAGTGATGTTTTCGTTGTTGTTCAGAGGAGAAAAATTAATATCTAGGGTAAACATCAAAAAACTCTGTAGTGCTCACACCTCAAAAACACAAATACTACTCGAGCTGCTTGGTCCCAGCTGTCGGCCGCTTCTTGTGCAATTCTCTCGTTTATTGACTACTCCCTCCTTTCCGGTTTATAATGCTCAATTTAAAAATCTCACCAATCAAGGTAGATGGCCAGTGGTGGAATACTTTTTCTAGTTTTGCAAAAGCACCTAATTAATGCTCTTGTTATCCTCAAAAAATTATGTTTATCAATGCATTAATTGCAATGCATGCATGCATAAAGTAAATGCATTGGTCAATTTTCTCTTAATACTTGCATGCAATGATTTAATGCACCTTGGAATCTGAACATGTGATGGAAAACAACCAAATTGAGCCTTATAAAATCTAAAAACTAAAATTTTGAGATAAGCCCTATAAACCGGAAAGGAGGGAGTACATAGGTAGACAATGGTGTGGGACTGTGATGTCAGGAAACCAGGAGGAAACAAAATAAATTATATATATATATAATAACACTACTAGGGAAAAGCCTATACACAGAATCTTACCAGCAGCGCGCTTTAAGATCAGGCGCTGCAGCTACTTAGCAGTAGCGCTCATTTTAAAACCTCGCTGCTGGTACAAGTTTATCAGTAGCGCGCACACACCAGGACACGCTACTGCTAAAATTCCCACGACGCCGCGGCGAGGCCAATTATAGCAGCAGTGCGTTGGAACAAAGGGCGCTACTGCTACAGATCGTAGTAGCAGCGCATTTATGCAATAATCGCTACTACTAAGGTTACTACAAAAATTTAGTCCCACCTCGCTCCGTGAAGAGAGTTTGTACCACCTTAAATATGTTACTTCTACAACTTTCACAAGCACTTGGTCTTCATTGAAGTCTATGTGTAGGATCTGTGGCCGCAATAGGAATCCTCGCCTGTTCCTAAACCAACCGTCGAGGATTCCTATTGACAAATCAGATTGTACACAAAAAGACAATTGATGATCAATGTATTTTTTTATGTCTATGTCTAACATAGCAGTAGAGCGTTCTCGGCCAAAGGCGCTACTCATAGGTCGTTTAGCAGTAGCGCACTTTGCTATAGCGTGCTACTGCTAAGCCATTCCATCTCCCCCCCCCCCACACACACCTATCTGATCCAGATCACACTCACACACACACTTGATCTCCCCCTCGTCGCCCCTCCTCCGATTTGCGCCGCCGTCGCCTCATCCTCCTTGCTGGACTCGGTACCGGCCTCCTCCTCCGTCCTCCCTCCACTAGCCGCTGGCCAACCCCTCCTCGCTC
This sequence comes from Triticum aestivum, assembly GCF_018294505.1. Taxonomy (NCBI): domain Eukaryota; kingdom Viridiplantae; phylum Streptophyta; class Magnoliopsida; order Poales; family Poaceae; genus Triticum; species Triticum aestivum. The sequence goes on along the minus strand of NC_057810.1, from coordinate 66,490,730 downwards.
CGCCTTCCTCCTCCATTCTCCCTCCACTCGCCGCCGGCCAGCCCCTCCTCGCTCCGCCTTCCTCCTCCATTCTCCCTCCACTCGCCGCCGGCCAGCCCCTCCTCGCTCCGCCTTCCTCCTCCGTCCTACTCTCTTCTCCCTCCTCGAGTCACCCCTCCTTCTCCCTCCTCCCTGCTACATTTTGATTTAGTAGGCTAGTTCATATGCAACATTCTGATTTAGTTGATATGATTCAGTTGATTTAGTAAGCTAGTTGATTTAGTTGATTTCGAACATTTTGATTTAGTTGATTTAGTAGGCTGGTTGATTTAGTTGATTTAGTAGGCTAGTTGATTTAGTCGATTTAGTAGGCTAGTTGATTTAGTTGATTTAGTAGGCTAGTTGATTTAGTTGATTTAGTAGGCTAGTTGATTTAGTTGATTGAGAACATTTTGATTTAATTGATTTATTATGCTACTGGATTTAGTATGCTAGTTGATTTAGTTGATTTTGGATGCTTTGTTCATATTGCTTTAGGAAAATATCACATGCTACTATTTTTCTTTCCTGTGAAGTGAATCATTAATCCTTTGCTCATATTGCTTTAGGAAAATGGCGTCACCACCACCACCACTATGTCGACTGTGCAAGTCAAGGTGCGCCAGCAGCCTTGCAACTGGCAAGCTGTTTGGCATCTACTTCTAGCCGAGTTTTCGTCATGCGGCGGTAAGAAATTAGATGAAATGTAACAACTATTTTATTTTTAGTGTTGGCATTACTGCACTGTGTCATTTTTCTTTTCTTACACAGACCATCCCATGCAATGTGAGGTTGACATTCAACAAGCTGACAGGAGACACTGTGACATTTGAGGCTCCTAGGGGGGCCGTACACTATGGAGGTCGAGAAAGGACGCAATATGTCGCAGATTGGAGGAGATGGATGGGCCCGTTTCCTCGCCCGCATGTGTCTTACTGGTGGTGAGTTGATCAGCTTCTCCTTCAGAGCAGAAAGACCCAAGCTGGCTGTCATTTATCTCAACCTGGTGGAAGATGATGAAGATGACGAAGATGATGAAGACGACGAAGATGATGCAGATGAAGAAGATGATGAAGATAATGAGGACCCACTTCATGAAGCCATCGTAGCTCAAAGAATGAAGTTGAGCGAGGAGGAGGTGTGCAACCTATGGGACATAATTCCACCACGTGCTGACTTTGTCGGGGTGCCATTCGTAACCCGCCTGACAAGTACCATGGTCGATCGACATGATATGGTGTGTTATACTTACAAATGCAAATTATCCGATGATATGCTTAGTGTAGACTCCAATGATATGTTGTGTGGAATCTAGACTTAATAGAAATATATTTGCAAGAGTATGTGTGAGGCTACTTATTAATTGATATGTTTTTCTTATTCAGAAATTGCCAAAGAACCTATCTGTGAGTTTTGGTATCGAGCCTGATGAAGAAGGCTCAGCTGGACTACGCCTTATCGCAAGGGGCTCCGTCACCACCTGTACTTACCGCATGGACACAGACGGTCGCACACACTTAAACTCGGTTGGGTGGAAGAGATTCCTCGTTGGCAAGAATCTTCGTGTTGGACAGGCCATCCTAATTACTATCAGGAACACCCACTGCTCAGGCTTGAGGATGATGATCATCATCGATATCATCTAGAACTACATATGTGTGTGTGGCTATATCATCTAGAACTACATATGATGATTGTCGTTGATATCATGTAGAACTACATATGATGATCGTCGTCGATATCATTTAGAACTAAATATGATGATCGTCGTCGATGTCACCTTGTACTGCTTGAGGATGCATGTTGAGTATATATGAAATTGTTATCTAGTACTCCCTCGGTTCCAAATTACTCGTCGTGGTTTTAGTTCCACTTTGAACTAAATCCATGACGAGTAATTTGGAACCGAGGGAGTACTACCTAGTACCTATAATTCTTTATGAAATTGATATCTAGTAGTACCTAGTATCTGGAAATTGCAGTTTATTGAAGCTGGAGCGGGGAAATGGTGAAAGATATAACAGTAGCGCGGGCTCAGGAAATCGCTACAGCTAACTAATAGCAGCGCGTTCGGGAAACGCGCTGCTGATATAGTCAATAGTAGTAGCGCAGGCGCAGACAGCGCTACTACTAACAGTTAGCTATAGCGCCTTATTGGTAGCGTGGGTGCCCGCGCTGCTGATAGCCTCAAAACCCGCGCTACTACTAGGGTTTTCCCTAGTAGTGTAAGGAGGCACTTGCGTACGTGAGGCTATAGACCTGGTGGGTCACCATTGTCATCCTATCCAAGTAAAGTGATCTCCTCGCTCGCGCGTGCTTTCTGCCCGAAACAGTCAGCGCCGGCCGCCCCTCTTCCCGGTGTAGGCGATTGCTCTGCCTTCAAACGACACAAGTGCCGTCCGTCTGTCCATCTGTCGCACACATTAATGATACGCGGTTGCCAAGGCAGCTACTCCGGTGTCACACGTCCGTCCCTCCGCCCGCCCACCATTGCTATATAAACTGCTGCGCCGGCCATAGCCGCAATCATCCGCATCCGTTGCCTTTCTCCTGTCCACACCACTACTGTCCACTATGGCTTCCTCGTGCTCTAGCGCTCTTCGGGACGGGCGGACGATGGACCACAAGGAGATAGCAGCCATTGCTGTCGACCGGCTGGCCGGCAGGCAGCCAGAGGACGACGACGTCCCAATGGAGAACATGGTAGTCAACGATCCAGTGCCAACCCCCTCTTCTGCGCCATCCTCGTCGGTGCATTGCACCATGACCATCGGCGAGGCCCGTGCCCAATATATGGACAGGGTGAGGTAGATGCGTGAGGAGCAGTTCCGGGAGGCGCAGGCCGACACCGCCTACAACCACCATCTCCTCCAGGAGCACCTGCAGGCAGAGGAGCAGATCGCCGCGGAGCGGGCGGAGCAGGAGGCGTTGGTCGACTCGTACTGCTCCGCCCGCAAGGGCCACCTCGAGCGCTGGCGGAACCGCATGCAAGTGGCGGAGGCTGCGGCCGCCTACAAAGAGGCTAGCAAAGAGGGCGATGAAGCGGGCGAGGCGCTGTTTGGCGAGACCGAGGACGAGGCAGAGGACAATGCCGGCTCCGATGAGTCCCCGCTCCGCTAGGTCGATGATGCCCCGCGGCGCCAACAACGAGGCAGAGGACACCGCCGGCTCCGCCGAGGCCCCGCGGCACCAACAACGAGGCAGAGGACACCGTCGGCTCCGCCGAGGCCCCGTGGTGCCAACAACGAGGCAGAGGACACCGCCGGCTCCACCGAGGCCCCACCCCGCCAACAACGAGGTAGAGGACATCGTCGGCTCAGCCGAGGCCGCACCGTGCCGGCAACGTGGGGGAGGATTTCCACCGCTCCGCTGAGGCGCCGCCCGCCGGCAACGAGACAGAAGCATGGCCGGCTCCGCCGAGGCCCCGCCCCGCTGCCAACGAGCCAGCGCCACACAAAAAACAACGAAGAGTAGAACACGGTAGGTCGCCGCCGCTCGGGTCCAAGTAAGGCCACCGCTGCTACCCTCCGCTTGAAGCCAAGCTAGGTGGGTTGACCATTGATAGCTTCTTGGCGGCGACGTGGAGTCGGAGAGCTGCGCTGGAGAAGAACGCTGCTTCTACTTAACTGCTGGTGCAGTTGGCTGACTGACATGTGGGCCCAACAGGCCACATGTCAGTTACGCAACTACACCTGCAGTTGTGTCACTGAATCTTCTGTTCGGCTCAGCGGGACACAGGTGGGTAGCTTCGGTTAATTAATTATACCTCCAGCGCACCCCTTTTTAGTTTTTTTTCGAAAAGGAGGCTGACCCCCGGCCTCTGCATCTGGGAGATGCATGCCGCCACAAACACCCCTTTTTAGTTGAAGAATGTATGAAATGTAATTAAATTCAGCATGTTTGTATGAAATTCGACCGTGTATGAATGAATTTATTTCGATTAGTTTGAATTCATGTATCACTGGCATTGGATGAACATGCAAAACAATACGTACTAGCATTATTCCCAGGGTGATCACCACGTTTGCAGCAGTTTCACATGTACTCCCTCCGGTCCTTTCTAGTCTGCATACAAGTTTTGTCTGCAGTCAAAGTATCTCTACTTTGACCAATCTTATACAAAAAAGTATGCACTTTCACAATGTGCAAAGTAAAAAGGAACAAAAGGAGTACAAAGAGTTTGAGCAACTTTTTAGCATTTCTGTACATTGCAATCAAACACACAGGCCTGGCAATTCATAGCGAACATTCAAAACAATCGATGATTATGCATCTCAGCGACTCACATGTCAGAGGCAATATTTACTTCACAACTAAAGAATAAATAAAAAATTGATCGCCGTTGCTGACAGCAAAGGGCGTCCCATTCAAAAATATCAAACGCATATCTTGCTAAAATCAATGAGCAAAATTTGACAAGGTTGTCCCATTCCAAAATATCAAATGCCTACGATTGTGGAATGGGCAGGGTTTGCCATCAGTTCAGATATTGACATGGCAACTCATGCTAAATAAACCAGTTGTTCTTTTTGTGCAGTTCCACCAAAATCAACCAAATTCGCTCGTAGCTTGTATGATTTCGCCCTTATATATTGCAACGCCTTGAACTTATGGGCACCTCCTTTCTTGTGGTGGAAATGAATGATTCGATGTATTCATGAACATTTTGTGCAGTTCCCGTTGAAATCAAGCTGAGCACCCCTGTTTGCACAAATACAAAAAAGTGACTAGTATAAAGCAAACTGTACTATGAATTGACAGTCTCAACAGGCACATACATGGTCCATGTAGAGCACACTTTTAGAAAAATGGAACTCACCAGAAAGAATCCTAGAACAACATTGTACTCGCTCATCACAGCAAAAAAATGGAGATTTGTCAGTCCTTCTGAGCTGAAGTTAGTTTGGTCTTGTGGGGAGTAATGTAACCATCCTTCAACTGCTCCTTCTGATGAGAATCCTAGAACAACATTGTACTCACACATCACAACAAAAAATGGAGATTTGTCAGTCCTTCTGAGCTGAAGTTAGTTTGGCCTTGTGGGGAGTAATGTAACCATCCTTCAACTGCTCCTTCTGATGAGAAGATAGACAGTGCTTCTTCATCCTGGCATAATCGGAACTAGTCACTTCACGTACTCCATATTCTTCTTCAAAGGAAGATTATCCTATTGTGCAAAGACAAGAGAACAACTAAATGCTAGCATCCCTATTTGCTCGAAAAAAAGGATTTAAAACAGCACAGATGAAGCACTTCTCAAGGACAATACCACTTTTTCATGATAGTATCTAAACAGTAGCACAACGCTAATAGAGATGACAAAGCTCAATCATATGGATGAATTAGTGGGCGAGTACCAACCTTTGTCAGGAGGCTGATTGTGTAGAGCATACAGATGAAGCACTTCTCCGGAACCATCTGTTGCTCTCTACTATGGTGGCCATGCTTACTATATACTCCTCGATTAGTTTAATGTTTCCAACATCTTTTTGTGCAGTTCCACTAAAATATATGGTATCTTCAAAGAAGATCCCTGTTTGCACAAGTAGAGATAATTATGTATGGCATCAAATCAGTGGCAAAACAATTGCTCATTCCAGCCATAGCAATAAATTAAGATGCAAAACTATATCATTACTTGTGTCATCACAGTTCCAGTGCTTCATTACAGCATCGGGAGTTGATTTTTGTTTTTCTTCCGCTTGTTCTTCCCCTTCATCACTTGGTTCAATAACAGACAAGCTTCGCCTTCAATGTAAGATTTGGCATGTCAATTAGGGAGCACAAGTATAGTACTAAACTTAATTTTCTGATGAAAGTGGCAAAATACAGGCCAGCAGTTGTGAAATATCCTTATCTTACCTCAATGGGTTATTACGGTGCACAAACAGATTGGAAGTCTTGTCTCCATTTGTGCAGTTCACTAAAATCAAGCAACATTATCGTACAAGTAGACAACATATGAAAGCACACTGCAGAATCATGTGAAAGAAGGCTAGTACTGACCTCTCATGATGCGGAATTCAAACAACTCACAAGAAGAAGATTTGAACCAAATTCGCATTAACGGATAGGAAGTAAGATCTCATCTTGTGCAGTTCCACTAAGATCAAGCAATCAAGCAACGTTGTCGGTGTGACATTTTGGTTGAACTGCACAAAACAGTCTTAAAACAAAAGTGTGTTGTGCAGTGCAACAAAAGGTCACAATGGAAACAAGGTGAAGTAGATAACCCTGTTTACACAGAGGTGCAAAGGAAACAATTAGTGGTCAATAACGGTGGATGACACAGAAGCCAACAAAAAGAAGCATCTACCTTATCGAAATGGGAAAGAAAGCAAGACAGTAGCATTTCTCAAACGGTGGCATTGATTAATATTAACATAGAGATTATATTAACAATAAAATTTGTTAAACATGTAATTTGCTTTTAACTGTGGCATTGCATCAATTTTCCAGTGGCATTATTAGAGGGTGTTTGTTTACAGGGACATTTTGGTGTAGGGACTAAAAAAACTCCATGTCAGTCACATCAAAACCAAACAGGAGGGAATTTTCGGGACTAAAAGTGGGCATTTGGGACTAAAGAAAGAAGACTCCGAGGGAGTCTTTTTGGGACTTTTTCCAACAGTTTCCCCTGCCACGCATCGCACCTTGTTTCTATTAGTTCATTACTAGGGGTAACATGGTCTTTTATCATGTCATTTAATAACCTCTAGTCCATGTTTAGTCCTTGGAACCAAGCAGGTAGGGACTAGGGAGTTTTTAACCAAACAGGGCCATAGATTAACAACAGCTAATGAGTTGCACGAGACAGTGGACGCACCAGCACCATGTGCATCTACCGATGTACTGTGGTCATGCACAGTCTGTTGCAACAAAGAACAAACAACCAAGGAGCATATTTGTGTTGGTCCCAGTTTTGGTATCTTTAAACACCTTTCCCTATGTGAGCGCAGCAAATCTAGTCCTGCTCAAACTCTACATCCTTGTCCCTTCCTTTCCTTTTTGAACTAGTACTTTCGCCCCTTCCTTTCCTCTTTGAACCACGTCCTAGATTTATGCGATACAACTTTCCCCACTACTTTCCCCCATTCCTTTCCTCTTTGAACCACATCCTAGATTCATGCTATACAACTTTCCCCCTTCATTTCCTCTTTGAACCACGTCCTAGATTCATGCTGTATACAACTTTTCCCACTACTTTCCCCCACTCCTTTCCTCTTTGAACCACGTCCTAGATTCATGGTATACATGCAGCTAGAGCAATGCATGTGGAGTAAGTAAAATATACCTTAAGGTTCTTCGGGCGTGGTTCGGTGGGCGACGGGACGGCGGCGAAGAAGAAGGGTCGGAGGCCCTCCCCCGACGCCGCTGGGTGGAAAGTGAACAGCAGCGCCAGTAGGGGATTCCCTCCCTCACCGACGGCGACGGCATTAAGCCTCCTTCCCTTCCCGGCGAACGGATCCTGCCGGCTCTTTGAGCAGCAGTGAGGGGAGAGAGGCCAACGAAGTCTTGTTTAGATCTGGAGAGGGCGAGAGAGTGTGAAGAGAGCAACTACAAGCGTTGAAGATCCAGTGGGAGAGGGCGAGAGAGTGTGAAGAGAGCAACTACAAGCGCTGAGGATCGAGTGTGTATATATATACTGGAGAGAGAGTGTGAAGCGTGCAAACCCTAGAAAACATTTTGACCAGTCAAAGAATCCTCCTGGCAAAAATTATGCTCAAGTGTAGTTATCGAACCCGAGACCTCAAGTTTGATGAGCGAACAGGCTAACCAGCTACACAACCCTCAGGCTATGTTCAATGAGAGGAAAATAACCTTTTATACGTTCCTGCATTCGTGTGACAGGCATGCCGTGTTTTTTGTGTGTGTATGTGTGGGAGTCATTAGGATTTCAATCATAATCATGTCATGTGGCTTTGGTGGTAAGACTATCCACAGTGGTGCAGAAATAATGCAGCCTTAGTCACCTTACCTCTCTCCACGTAGTACGTTGGGTCCCACCAGTCAGAGGGTGAAACAAACAAATTAATAAGAAAAATTAAAAGCGCCAGTGGTGTATCTTACTACCTCACACATCTCGCTACTGCTCGGTAACACTGTCCAATTGATCCCTCTGTTCGCTCACGTACTATTTTAAGTGAATCCTTATTATAACATGCACACAAATTTTGGGCACTTGTATTCGACTTAAGTCAGTGTGCCACCGTATCTCGTATACTTACTACTCCCTCTGTCTAGGTTTAATAAGTCACGTTAGAAGGTGCAACGGGACCAAGGTGCGTGTGTGTGCGTGTGTGTGTTTAACAGCATGTGTGTGTTAGAGAGTGCGATAGATCGACCTACTCCTACAGAGATATGGTGTGTAGTGTATGATTTTAGCCGCGAGAGTCGGTGCATCCTCTCGTTTCCGGGTGTGTCCAGTAGGGACATGCCGACACCTGCCACGCCCGCTCCTGACCAGCCTGGCCCACCCAAAGCCCCTCCACTGCCCGCGCGCGCTTCCCGCCCGAAACGGTCAGCGCCGCTCCAAAGAATCGGTGTCGCATTCATGCCCGGGCAAAGCGGACGCGACCTCTCACTGGCGCAAGAGTGATGGTTGCTTCGTCCGTCCAACTTACTGTTGGGTCTATGTGATTTGACGGCTCATTGGTCTTTATTACTGAGGTGGTAGGACTGCTGGATGTCCCATGCTTTCGGCGAAAGGAGGTAGTAGATTACAATTTTCTCCATTCTTACAGCAGAGGAGTGCAAGAGTAGTGAAAACACGCAGGCTCAGTGATTACATGGCCCACCTCACACTATCACCGTGCGACACCTAACTCTTTACATAGTACTCCCTCCGTTCCTAAATATTACTAGATGAGTCCCCGCTCGTTGTCGCGGATCAGCGGTGTATGTCTCTGCGCAAAATTATCAATTTCATAGAACTAAAAAAAATCTATAACCGCATGACAAATGTGGTAGCCAAACTAAATAAACTCCCATAATCATTTAGATCATCCCACATAAGGAAAAAAGATCAGCCAACTCCTACTGCATAATGGGATTATATTTTTCTTTTTGACATGTTTATGGGACTTAAAAGCTCACTTACATGCATGCTACCGGTGCATGCTTGCATGCAGACATGTTGATGTGATTTAAAACCCACTCACATGCATGTGCCATGGTATTTCTGCATGCTTGCATGTGGCTTAGTGTTGAGCCTCTCAACGTCTAGATCAGACGGCTATTATGACTGATTTACTTCATCTAACGGCTACGTCAATTTTGATGATGTGGCTCAAGGAGAGGATAGAGAATTCCAAGTAGAGGGGGCTAGCTATTACTAGTACTCCCTCCATTTTTGTATACAAGGCCACAAACCCATATTACAGGTACCAAGGCAAAAGTAAATGGGTACTTAAGCCAATATTGCAAGCTAGCTTGTCTCCTTGTTTGTTGTGTTAATTAATGCCTATTTTTCTGTTCCGCCCATAACAAGCCAATGCTCTCACTCCTTTTGGTTGATAAATGAGGCGCATGCAAACCAACTTTCTCACACCCACATGCATGCAAGAGATAGTTAATGTTCCCTTTGCTAGTACGAGGCAAACATCATCAATTTTGTCTCAATTAGTGTTAGTGGCCTTGTATAGATTCAAATTGTAATTTTGATAGTGGCCTTGTATATAAAAAGGAGGGAGTAGATAAGTCTTTGTAGAGATTCCACTAGGTGAACTACATACGGAACAAAATGAATGAATCTACACTTAAAATGCATCTATATACATCCGCATGTGGTTAATGGTGAAATCTCTACAAAGACTTATATTTAGGAACGGAGGAAGTACTAGTATAGTACTAGTACGTATGGTTATTTATCAGTGAGATAAATTTGTACAATGCTATGAAGCTTCCAGCTCCTGTTACATGTATCTTGCATCCAAGGTTGCCCGTTGCAACATTTCATCAAATACAAAGGAGACTAACATGCATGCTATTGCATCTCAATGATTGACAGATCATAGCAAATATGTACTCCCTCCGTTCCAAAATAAGTGTCTCAACTTTGTGCAAACTTTAGTGCAAAGTTGTACTACTACTAAAGTTGACACTTATTTTGGAACAGAGGCAGCTAAAGAAAAAAACGATCCATGCAGTCCCTAGCCCTTGAACCATGAACCTTGACCAGGCTTCAATTTGTTGGCAACGTTCGAGCTTCCTAATAAATGAAGTTTGCAACCTTTTGACCATCGGATCATTTTGTGCAGTTTCACCAAAATCGAGATGAGCATCCCTGTGGCAAAGAAATTGAAGAAGCGTGATTAGAATAAGATTACTAGGACTAGTTGATGAGACATAAACTCATCACAAATACAGTACGTAGAAGCCAGTAGAGGTATCAGGTATGTGCGGGGCAAAGAAATAGAGAAATATCCACAGGGAGTGATGTGGGCAGCTGGAGCAGTGGTGCAAGCCGGCTGTAAAGGGAGTTGTACCTGAGGGACGTAGCTCGACCTTGAGGAGGGCGGCGGGAGGCGGAAACTTCCCATGTCGCGGCAGTGAGCAAGGGACGAAGGCAACCTCACCGGCTTTGCGAGAGAGAACAGCGGGGACCCCTGATCCGGACGTGCTGACAGTGGGTTTTCACCGTCGGTGACGGACACCGCATCTACACTAAGCATCCACCCCTTCCCCAAGCGGACGTGATCCGCCGGGATGTTAGAGATGTGGCCACAGTCGTTTTGTGCGAGAGAATGTGAAGAGAGCAACCCCAGCAAGCAACCGTGTAGGCTGGCCCGTCCTGACTATGTATATAGTGGAGCGGTTTCCTTTTCTCTCCATATGAACCTATCATATTGCGTATGTGCCACTGAAGAAAAAAATATTTATAAATGACGCGGCACCTACTACTTGTTCTCCTATAACCTTGCGCTTGGCATCTCCAAAATATTAAGCTTGTGATTGGCTCTTCGCCTCTTCGGGAAGTCGAGCAATAATGGTAGTGCAGTATATATCGTTCTGGCTATATGAGACCAAATGAATTGCTTCACGTCCACCACGTGGGTGAGGGTCGAGGGGTGAGGGAGAGTGCTACTACATACAGAGCAAAATGAGTGAATGTACACTCTAAAATACGTCTATATACATCAGTGTTTGGAGTATGTACTAGTAGTTCATATTGAAATCTACTAAGGACATATATATTCCAAACAATATGATATAATCTCTATAACCAAGGTAGTAGGGACGAGTAGTAAACGGAGGGAGTAGTAAATTTTTCTCCTCGTCCTGTGAGCCACCACGCGCATGGCCGAGGGAGGAGCAAGCTTCACCTCATCCTGCGAGCCACCGCGCCCGTGGGCGGGGGAGACGGCGTACTAAGCAAGCTTCTCCCCGTTCTGCGAGTTGAGGGGACACATCAAAAGTACTCCAGTGTGTAGAGCCTTGCCTCTAAGGTAGGCCCCACATGGTTTGCCTCTTTTTTTAATTTAACATAACGCGTCAAGTCGCAATTTGTTTGTTCACCCGTGGTAGACGATCCTCCCTCCACCAAGTGGACAACTAGTACACGTGCCAAATTACCACGTGGGCTGCCTTTTTCGTACAGAAATGAGCTCCACCGTGTACCGGCGCGGGTGTGGTTAGGAAAGAGATGGGAGTACGTGCGTCGTACATGCACCTCTTCTCTTCGTGCACGTCCCCCACCTACGTGGGTGTGTGTGAGAGATACAAACCGCGTTCGTGAGTGTTTTTTGTTTTATAGTGGGGGGTGGGGGTGGGGTGGGGGTTGACTTCGTGAATTATTTGTGGGAATATGTGTCGATGACATCTCAAACAAAATTTTGCATGCAATGTGTGTGAAATGGAGGCCTATCCATATCATACATAGAGGGTCGGGCAGTCCACGAGAAGAGAGGGAGGGGTCATAGCTATCGATAGAGTCGAAGAGAGGATCAAGTACGGGTGGGTGCGAGATCAATGAAGAGAGCCATCGAAATTGTGTGTGTGTGTGCAAGTCAAAGATATAGGGCGACTGGCCTAACGAAATGTTAGAGGGCACATGTCAAGTTTGTGTGTGGCAGGGAGACATGACTAGAGTGCTTGATGTATCGGTGTGTGGGGGGGAGGGGGTGGGGGGAGGGGTAGGCAGATGCCTAACTATAGAGGTAGAACGACTTGTATATGTGTTGAGAAGGAGAGACCCAGCTATGTCATGAGGGAGATCGGCCGACATCCATACATAACTGAAGGATGGGAAATATGATGGGACAGAGAGAGAGAGGAGAGAGATAGGGAGGGAGAGGGAGGGAGAGGGGTAGAGTGTTGGATGGGTGATGGAGTTGCTTCTCGGAGATGTTGGGAGAGGCCTACTAGACAAACTGAGGGTGGAACTGCAATGTTATCAATACGAGTGGGCATGTGTTTCTGTGTGTGCCTGTGCGTGATAGATCTGTCGGGACGCATCCATGGATGATGAAGGGGAACCATGTGTTTGGTAAGCAAACCTAACTAGATCGGTAGATCAATTGTTGTTTGTCGGAGGAAGGGAGAGACACAACTAATGAGGTAGATCGATCGATGTGTGGGTAAAAATGAGTTATAAGGACCTAGCTGGCTATATGTATATATGGCGAGAGATCGGTCGGTGTACGTCCATTTGTTAGAGGCAAATAAGGCCCAGCGAGACGGATAGACAGAGAGAATGGAGCTAGCAGGTGGTGCGAGAGGCCCAACTACTAGCTGGATAGGGGGAGGAGTGTGCGGTTGTGAGATCGATTAAAAGAGGGGTGAGAGTTTACACGTGTGTCTGGCCATATGAGAGACACGAGGCAAGGACACATAAAGGAGGAGATTGAAGCTGGGTGTGTATGCTGTAGGCAGGCATCGCTGGAGAGGTTTATCGATCGGTGTGTGTCGGAAAGGAGTTGTGGAGACTCTGGGAGAACAACCTAAAGGAAAAAATGAATGTGCCCGGTGGATAGAATGTCGAGGGAGGGGGAGGGCAAGGAGGGCGTGTGCATGCATGAGAGAAAGTTAGTGGTAGCTACAAAGGTTAGAGGACTGTGTGGGTGTAAGAGACTAACAAAGATCATAATTTGATATGAAAGCGGATTCATATATTTGAATAGGAGATCATAGTGTTTCAAACATTGCATGCATGAATATAGCGGTGATACACGTGTTGTGCACATGTTATACCATAACGTCATAATGCATGGCGTTTGCAACTCACAGCTAAATGCCGAACAATCTAAACCATACTATACATCAAACAATCTCACATTTTATTTGAATTTGTGATAATGTGCGGCGTTTGCAGCTTACAACTAAATATCGAGCAATCTAAACAATACTATATATCGAACATTCTCACATTTTATTTGAATTTGTGGTAATGTGTGGTGTTTGTAACTCACATCTAAATACTTGTAGGCGTAGGGGGCGGGGCACCATACATAATGTGATAAACACATTATACATATGAGACATGGTTTAGATTATGAAGATCTAGCTAGAGCTAGAAATGTAATGTGATTTGAAATCAAAATAAAGTGGATTCAAAAAATCTAGTTCGAGTTCATATAGTACACATAGTTCATATGTAACTCGATACTGATCATGTGGTGTGCTGTGAAGATAATACACAAACGATGGTTTAACTTGACAATAATGATGATTGTAGATCTTATTAAAACAGAGAAACGAATTCAAATGCTTTGACTTCACAACAATCATTACTGTAGATCTTATTCAAATTTAGTTCATATTGAAGCGCTAGTATATACGTTTGGAATGCACTAAAACGTTCATTTGAGTAGTATGTTGCATGCATTATACACGCAGCGAAATATTTTAATTGAACATAACATGAATTCAAAGTTTTGAATGACATTTGTAGTGCGCATTGATTTGGTACAGTACACGTTAGGCTTGTCCGGAAATTTCAACCCGCGCCTTGTTAGCCCAAAATATTTAAGATATATCTTTGTCTCGTTGTGCTCCGACAACTCCCTCCATCTCAACCCGCGCCTTGCTATTCCGAAATTACAACACGCGCGAAAACTCCCACCTCCTGTGAAATCCCGATATGCGAAATGCCCGTGGTACCCCTGAACCGAAAGAACCGCCTCAAATCGGTGGGGGGTACTTTCGTAACTTACCCCATATTTTGGACAAGCGCGTCTCTAAGCCATGGTTCCCTACTGCCATCCCATCCGCCCACCCATTCGTACACCAAGGCCGCGAAAACCCGCGATGAAACCCCACACCCTGCTCCGTCCGCCACTCAGCCGGAGCTTCTTCCCCGACGACGTCGTCCATAGAAACACCTCGACGTCCCTCATCCACCGTACTAGATGAGGATCCGTCGTCGATCTCATCGTCCCGCCGGTTCAGCCACCCTGTCCTCCACCTCCAAGGAGCTGCCCCGATGTTCCCCTCGCCTTTCGCGCCACCTCCATTCCCACACCGTCGTCTTTACCTGCACCACCGGAAGAGCATCATCATCACCGTTTCCTCGGATGAAGCTGTGGCCTAATCGGCGCCACCAAAGAGGTTGTACCCTAATCACCGCATTTTCTTCTTGACTCGATCTCACGGTGCTGCCGGCGCTCAGTCCCGAGCCAACACAGCGCGGCTCCATCCACGGCGGCGTCGCCAGCCACTTCCTCCACGGCGTCGCTCCCTCGGCGGCGACGTCCACATCAGTAGGAGCTGCTTCTGCTTTAGCTCTCGCTCGCGCTGCTGCTCTGCTCTTGCTCTCGGTCCCCTACCTGGTCTGCTCTTGTTATTACTCTTCCTCGCGTTGCTGCTCTCGCTCTTGCTCTTGCTTGCGATGCTGCTCCGATTTGGCTACACTTCAGTCGACTGAATCGACTTTTGGGTCAGTCGATTTCCAAGGGGTGGGCTCGCCGGGGTGAAGGAAGAACCAGCCGCAGTGGGAAGGGGGGCTCACCGGAGAGGTACCCCACTATCTATCTTAGGGTTCAGGGCGGTGGTCGCCGGCGGTGGCGGGGCGTTGGCGGGGCGGTGGCGTGAGGATCACCGGAGAAAAAGCTCGGCATGGGGGGGCCTAGAAGGATGGCCGGGGAGGCGGCGGACCGGCGGTGGGGAGTGTTTTCGGGGCGGGCGGGGCGGCGCACCGCCGGCCGCGGGTGGCGGGGGGCTGCTGTTTGGCCGGTGGTGGCTGGCGGCTCAGGGGGTCGAGGTTGAAGATGAACCGCAGGCCCTTGATTTTGTATCCAACGGCTGCAAAATCGACTAACCAGAGATGAAAAAGTCAGTCGACTGACGTGTAGCCTCACCTTGCTAGTGCGTTCAGTTTCGACAGCAAAATTCAGTTTCGACAGCAAAATTCAGTTTCGACAGTTAGGTTCAGTTTCGACAGTTAGGTTCAGTTTCGACAGTTAAGTTCAGTTTCGACAGTTAAGTTCAGAGATGAGCGACTGATGTATTTTACATCTAGCACTTTGTGGTTATGTATTTTACGTCATGTATTTGAGATGCTATTAGAATTCCACTCAGGTTAACGTTGTTCGTTGTCTCTCTTGCCCTGCTTCAGCCTCGGCGTCATACAACTCACCGGAGCTGCTCCAACGACAAAACCCTCCATCACAGCGGAGCAGTACCTCAGGCTCCATCTCCAGACGCCTAAGATCTTCTTCCCCTCCTCCGACAGCAAAGTCAGCCGGAACATCCTCACCGGCCAACCCAATCACGCTGAGATCGACATGGCTTCGCCAAAGAGGTTGTACACTTGTTGCATCTCTTTTTTACTCTACATGTTATATATATTGTCCACTGAGCACACGAATTTGTTCCTTTAGTGTCTCCTTGAAAGAAAAAACATAGGAATTTTAATTTTCACTTGTCCTCCTTTTCAAATTCCTATTCATGAAGCACAAGACTAAGAGATAGTAGCATAATAGCATTATAACCGTACATTTTTTGTTGTTTGACTTAATCTCACCATGCTTCTTTGCATCCTGTGATCTTCCAATTGTTGTGAATCAAACACCCAGATTGGCAGAAATCCTGTGTTTTTAAATTCTCTGTTTTGCACGTGCATTCCTATCCTATTCATGTCTATTTCCTATCCCTGCATTGTTGGAATCCTCCAATTCAAATGAGCCCTTACAGAATTACTTCTCTTACAGATAGTTGTCAAAGAAAACTTTGCGTGGTTTGTCCCGGTCCTGCTGCACTGTCGTCCACCCCAGCTCAGCTGCTCCAACAACAGAAGGGTCCAGCGGAGCAGGGATCCGGCCTCCAGACTGTCTTTCGCCACCTCAGATCTTCTTCCCTGCTGCTGGCAGCCATGAAAACTGCATTACCATCATCAACCGAGCAGATGACCTCGAGGACTACACGGCTCCGCAAGAGAGGTCGCACTCTTTCGTGTCTGCTTACGTTATGCATCGCTTAATATTACATGCTACTTTATCGTCTTGTTCACTGATTAGACTCTGAGTCAGCTCCAAACTAATGGTCAAACTTGAGTTTTTAAATGGTTGTGGGGTACATATCGGGGCCGCTATCAATAGTATCTATCTACTATCTGGTTAATCTCCGGTGTCTACTATGAGTTTCAAGTTGGGTGGGAAACAAATAGTAAAGAAGACATTATCTGTATTTATTAACTGAAGCCATTATCTGCCTGCTATTATTGGTTTTGGGTCTATCCACAGGTTGCTACCATCACTCTGGATTTCTGCATGCACTCCTTACATAATATCACTATGTTTTATTCCTATGCATGATAGTTATTGTAAACAATGGAACTGAACATGTAGAGCAAAAGAGACGAGGCTTGCGTGGCAATATAATTTCATGCAGACGTCGCTCCATGGTAGGCGCAAAGGCAGCCCCCCCTCCACGCATTTCGGATTGTAATCAAGAGGAAGATATCTGTTCTGATGGGGGATTCAGAAGGAGAAGATAATTCCTATTTACCCCCTGAGGTCTTCGCTCTAACTTGGCATGCTGATGTTGGTTATATCATGCATATGGTGTCTTGCATAGCTTACTTTATACATCAAATATGTCATCTGCTTAGTTTAGACATCCTTTGTGCGAATGCCATCTGTTTAGTTTATTCATCGTTTATGTGAATTATGCAACGCCACCTTGTTTAGCCAGGCATCATATATGTGAATTTTGCAATGCCATCCTGCTTAGCCAGTCATCTTATATGTAAATTATATCAGGCCATCTTTTTTTCGTTACATATTACATTCATCAACAATGTTAGTACATTCAACTGCTCTTCATGTGCATCAGCCATTTGACACGGTGATGGCAAATTCTGGAGTGAAAACAAGGTCTTCTGAGCAGACTATGCTATCTGACGAAGCGCATATCTCGCTGGTTACAGATAGCTCCTCAGAGGAGGATTCAGAGACAGATGACCAGTCCTATCCCCCCCCCCCCCGAGGTGTATGCTCTAACTTGGCATGGTTATGTTGCTCATATTGTGCGTATGGTGTCTCGCCTTGCTATGCCATTTGATTAGTTTAGACATGCTTTGTGTGAATGCCACCTGTTCAGTGTCTAATTACCATATATGTGAATTATGCATTGCCATCTTGTTGCAAGACATTATATATGTGAATTATACAATGCTATCTTGTTGCAAAGGCATTATATATGTGAATTATGCAATGCCATGCTGTTTAGCCAATCATCATGTATGTGAATTATATCATGCTATCATTTTTTTGTATTACATGTTCCATTTGTCGACAACATTTGTATATTCAACTACTCTTCCTGTGCATCATCCATTTGAAGCGGTGATGGAAGTATCTGGAGTGAAAACAAGGTATTCAGAGCAGACAATGCTACCTGCTGAAGAAGACATCTTGCTGGCTACAGAGAGCTCCTCAGAGGAGGATTCAGAGACTGATGACCAGTCCTATTTCCCCCCTGAGGTCTATGCTCAAACTTGGCAGGGTTATATTACCCATGTCATGCATGTTGTCTTGCATTGCTTAGTTTTTACATCATATATAGATTGCCATCTGCTTACTTGCTTACTATATAAATCATATATTTGAATTATATCATGCCATCATGTTTACATAGTACATACACATCATCTATCTGAATTATGGCATGGCAACCCATTTAATAAAGACATCATATAGTTCCATCTCATCCTGTTTAGTGTTTACAGTCATCATATTTAGAATTATGGCATTCTATCCATGAATGTATGTGAATTATGGCATGCCAACCTATTTAATAAACACATTATATAGTTATGGCATGTCATCCTGTTTACATAGTCTCATATTTCGAACTATGTCTTTCCATCTTTTTTAGTTAGCCATCATAATGTGAAATTGTGTCATGCTATCCTGTTTAGTTAGCCATCATATATGTGAAATTGTGTCATGCTATCCTGTTTGGTTAGACAACATAAATATGAATTATTCCATGCCCTCTTTTATTCCCCACTATCCATTGCACCTGTCTATCATACAATGTCTATACTTTCAATTACTTTTCTTGTTTATAAGCCATTTGAATTAGAGAGCGTGATGGCAGTATCTAAGGGAGTGACAACACGGTCTTCAGAAAAGATAGTGCTACCAGTTGATGCAGATAGAACAATGGTTGTACTTGCCCAAGGACCAGATCCACCACACATAACCCAGACCCTCGCAGATTGTACCCCTACCCAGTTGGACAGAGAACCAGCTACACCCCTTTTAACCCCAACCCCGGCAGATAGTAACCCAGTTCTAGTTGACACAGCACCATCTCCACCACAGAGCACCCAAACACGAGCGGTTAGTAAGGGAACTGCAGTGCCCAAAGCACGAGGACCACCACTCTGAATCCCAACTCAACGCTTAAAGGAGAAGAAGATTTGTTCTCGGGTCAGGTTCTGTAGCTATGGTTCATACTCCTTTGCTCTTGCATTACTGTATTTACTCATACCAACTATTTTCAAATTTGAAGGATGGAATTGAAACTCCAATGGTGCAACAGGTATGTTTTAAACCTATTTCTTTAACTGGTTTGTTGTTGTAACCTGCTCTATGTTGATTTCAGTTTCAATTGAATAAACAGTTATGTTCTCATGTCATGCACATTACAAGTGTTGTTATTGCTCTATAGTTACTCACACTTATATTCTATCTATTCTGCTTTGTCTTGAACAAATATTATTTGAACGGTGTCTTTATCTTGATTTGGCAACAAAAACTAGAATGATATAGACCATAAAGTGACCATGGCACATAGATATATGTTTGTTTCATGCTGTTATCCTGTCCACTTTACTACTGAACTCATTTACCAAAATGAGTTTCATATACAACATGGTAAACATGTGATGTGTCTGCTTGTTTCTCTTTTAGAATGCGGACAAAATATTGGAGAACAGTACCGCGTTATCCAATGGTAAAGAAAGTAATGCAGATAAGGTTCAAGATAGTGAGACATCCCTGTTGGTCTCCAAGAAAGCTGATAAAAACTATCTTGACGATAGTGAGGGAACCCAAAAGTCCTGTCTTGATGTAGTGTTCGAGTTACTGGCCACTACTGCTGGCACAAGCTCTTCGAACTCGCTGCCTAAATCAGTTCGTCTTCTTGAGTCTCAACTTCAAGTTGAAAGACATCGATCATATGTGCTGCGACAGGAAGCTGAAGGACTGAGGAAGTCCCTGCAGAATTCAGATGCATATTTTCTGGTGCAACAGCAAGCGCTGGAGGATTTAAGCGCCAAACAAGAGAAAGTTAATAAGCTTGCTAAGCATCTTGCCAGCATTATGGGTACCCAGGATATTGTTTCTTGAGATCTTCTGAAGTAGTTTCAGTTCTGGATTTGTTTTGCTGCGGCGTTTATTTGCGCTGGTCGCCAACTTTGACAACCAATGTATATGATATGCTGCTTTGTTCCCTATCTTTGCACTGGTGGCGAACTTTGATGCCCAGAGGATGTAATATGTGTAACAGCCATGATAGCCTAGCATAAGTTGCTTGCTTATTTATTTCCTTGTTGTCTTGCTTATTTGTTTGCTTGTAGTCAGTGCAGTTCTTTTTAAAACTAGGCCACAATAACCATGGGCTAATATTTACTGTGGTGACACTGGGCCTCCTACGGGCCGTAGAAGTAGTGGGCCTTCTACGGGCCGTAGAAACAGTAGGCCTTCTACGGGCCGTAGAAACAATGGGCCTTCTACGGGCCGTAGAAACAATGGGCCTTCTATGGGTCGTAGAAACAATGGGCCTTCTATAGGCCATAAAAACAATGGGCCTTCTACGGGCCGTATCATCAATGGGCCTTATACGGGCCGTATGACCATAACGGGCCATCGTTAATAGGCCGTATTTGATGATGCCATGAAAACGGCCCAACGTATTAACGGACCACAAACGGGCCGATGTAACCACGGGTTGAATTTGGCCCACAAGCAGAAAATGACAGTAATGGGCCGTAAGTAAACGAATGCTGGAAATGAGCCCAAGAATAAATGGACTCTGAGAAGGCCGAAAGATAACATTTGCTGGAAATGGCCCAACTGAATAACGGGCCCTTAATGGGTATAAAGTGATATATTGTTTATTACGGGCCAGTTTCACCATGGGTCGTTAGTGGGTGTAAAGTGATACATTGTTCATTGCGGGCCAGTTTCACCACGGGCCGTTAATAGGCCAAGAGTTACATAGGGCCTCATATGGGTCGAAAGACGTCATGGGCCATACATGGGCCAGAAGTGAAAACGGGCTGGAATCATATTGGATGGCCCAGATGACGCTACTGGGACTAATTTGGATAGGGCGTAACGGGCCTTGGGTTAGCAGGCTGTAAATGGGCTATATGTGAACAGGCCGTTAACAGGCTTTCCATGGTCCGACCCGCCACCTTTTAACCAAGTCAAACGGGCTAGCCTTTTCACAGGAATGGGCCTATGTTGGGTCGTGCCACATGTCGACGTATCATAGGCGCCTTCTGTCCAATGAGTGGATGACATCTGTCCCAACGGTGAGCCGACACGTGTTTCCTCCAGCCAATGATGATTTTACACGTGGAAAATCCCCATTGGTCGAGGCTGTTAACGGGTTATCGGATCCAAAACCCGACCCGATAGCTTAACGGCGTTCCATTACGGTGGATGCCATGTGTCGGTCACCCTTGACGAAAGCAGTTCTATGACGCGTGATTTATCGTCATGGAAGTGGACACTTCCGTGATGATAATTTTGGTAATGTCATCGAACACTTCTACGACAGCACAGGTATGACTATCTTGATTTTGTCATAAATTTGTCATGGATGTACATGCATGACAAAAAATGCGACCTACTGTGACAAACACGTATCATCATGGAAGTGTATTTTTTTGTAGTGTGTTATTCATCATATCTTTGAATTATGTTATGCTATGTTATCCAGTTTAGATAGACATCATATATGTGAAATTATGTCATGCTATCCGTTTTAGTTAAATAATATACATGTCAACTATTCGATGCCCTCTTTTTTCCACACTATCTATTGCATCTATCTCTCATACAATGTCTGTACATTCAACTATGTTTCCTGTTTATCAGCCATTTGAATTGGAGAGGGTGATGCCAGTATCTAGCGGAATAAAAACACGGTCTTCAAATAAAACAGTGCTACCTATTGGTGGAGATAGCACCCCGGTTGTACATGCACAAGAACCAGCCCTACCACATATAACCCAAACTCTCGCAGATTGTACCCCTACTGCGATGGACAGAGAACTAGCTTCGCCCAATCTAACCCCAACCCCAGCCGATAGTAACCCAGTTCATGTTGACACAGCACCATCTCCACCACAGAGCTCCCAAACAAGAGTAGTTAGTAAGGCAGCTCCAGTGCCCAAAGGGCCAGTACTATCACGGCGAACCCCAGCTCCGCCAGTTAGTACGCCTATTCCCGTGGAGGAAGCACAACCAGCCAGTCATAGTTTAGCATCTATCGCATTTGATGTTGTTAAATCGTATGTGCGTATCTTTCCATCTTGGAAATATTATACTGAAGATGAAGGAAAATGCCAGTTGCAGGTGTTTGTCCAGGAGTTACGTGTAAGTAATGTTATTCATGGCAATTACTTTGCTTCGTCCCATACATCCTACCTCCATGATGGTTATAATACAACAAATTTTCCCATTTTTCTCTATAGAGAAGGACCGATTTGGAAACTCAGGATGAGGTAACCTGTGCTAATACCTCTGCTATCTTCAAGAATGCTTGGTGGCAGTATCAGAATTACCTGAAGAAAACGTACTTCACCGGCAAAGAAACTCATCAAATTTCCTTACGTTCTCCTGAGACACATTTACTGGACGATGACTGGGAACGCCTTGTTCTGTATTGGTCCCGAACCAAGAATGTGGTAAGGTCTATGAGCTCATTTTCTATTTTTAAGTACTATATTCTTGCGTCTTACTGTACTCTGTTCATGTAGAACAAGTGCCTAAACCTGAAGAACAATTGTTCTAATTTAAGATTCCATTGCTATCATAGTTCAAAAAAGCGCTAGGCGTTAATTGTGCGTTTTGCCACCGTCTTGCACTTTATTGACCAAAGTGCATGCTTATGCGCAGTTATGCACAGATTAAGCGTAGTTACGCGCAATGCGTTTTGCCAACGCCTAGAGCCTAGGCGCGCTTAAGCGCTCGCTTAGGCGCGCCTTTTTTAACTATGATTGTTTTGCTCTTGTATCATTGTATTTACTCATACAAACTTATTTTTAAATTGAAGGATCCAATCGAAACTCCAATGGCACGGCAGGTATGTTCACGCATATTTCTTTAACAGGTTTGCTCTTATCAATAGCTCTTTTGATTTCAATTTCAATTGTGTATACAGTTGACTTTCATATCATGCACATTACTAGCATCACAATAGAGCCAATAGTGTTGTTGTACATGTAGACCCGTGGTACCCATCTGAAATCTTGTTGTGCCGTGTAGTTTCCCACGCTTTGTATTCTTTCACTGCTGCTTTGTCTTGAACTGATATGATTTGAACTGTGTCTCTATTTTGATTTGGCAAGACAATGAAGTGACCATAGGACATAGATATATGTTTGTTTGATGCTTTTATTATGTACTAGTACTTGGCAATAGAAGACTTGGTAGTTTAATCCTGTCCACCTTACTAATGAACTGGTTCACCGAAATGAGTTTCATATACTAGTACATGCTAAACTTGTTATGTGTCTGCTTGTTTCTTCTTTTAGAATGCTGACAGAATATTGGGGAAGAGTGCCTTATTAAGAAATGGTAAAGTAAGTAATGCAGATAAGGTTCAGGATAGTGACACATCCTTGTTGGTCTCCAACAAAGCTGATAAAACAGCTAAGGAAGACTATCTTGAAGACAGCGAGACAACCCCAAAGTCCTGTCTTGGTTTAGTGTTCGAGTTACTGGCCACTACCGCTTGCACAAGCTATTCAAACTCACTGTCTGAATCCATTCGGTTTCTTGAGTCTCAACTACAAGCTGAAAGACATCGATCAGTGGTGCTGCAACAAGAAGCGAAAGGACTGCGGAAGTCCCTGGAGCATTTAGATGCATACTTTCTGGTGCAACAGCAAGCGTTGGAGGATTTTAGCGCCAAACAGGACAAAGCTAATCAGCTTGCTAAGCTTATTGCCAGCATGGTGGATACCCAGGATAATGTTTCTTGAGCTCTTCTGAAGTTGTTTCAGTTATGCTCTTGTTTTGCTGCCACGTTTATTTGCACTGGTGGCCAATTTTGACGGCCAAGTGTATGTAATATGCTGCTTTGTTCCCTATATTTGCACTGGTGGCGAACTTTGATGCCTAGTGGATGTAATATGTGTAATTGCGGTAATAGGCTAGCCTTAATTGCTTGCTTATTTCCTTATTGTCTTGTTTAGTTGTTTGCTTGTAGTCACTGCAGTTCTTTTTCTGTGTTTTTATAGTGGCCACAATAGCCTATTTTTGGTAACTAGGCCAAAATAATCATGGCAACACACGGACTATTGTAACCATGGGCCTCCTGCAGGCTGTATGATCCATGGGCCTTCGTTCGGCCGTAGGACCATTGGCCTTCTATATGGGCCATAGGATCCATCGGCCTTCTATACGGGCCTTAGGGATCAATGGGCCTTCTACGGGTCGTAGGGTCCATGGGCCTTCTACGGGCCGTACTATCCATGGGCCTCATACGGGCCGTAGGATCCATGGGCCTTCTACGGGGTGTATCATCATTTCGCCAATCATGGGCCGTACTATTCGTGGACCATAACAGACCATTAATAGGCCGTATTTGATAACTCTATGAAAAGAGCCCAACGGGTTTTTTTTACATGACAACGGCCCAACGTATTAACGGTCCACAAACGGGCCGACTATAACGACGGGCTGAATTTGGCCCACAAGCAGAAAATGACAGTAACGGGTCGTATGTAACCGGATGCTGCAAATGAGCCCAAGAATCAATGGGCCCTAAGAAGGCCGAAAGATAACTTGGGCTGGAAACGGCCCAATGGAATAACGGGCCGTTAATGGGTATAAAGTGATACACTGTTCATTATGGGCCAGTTTCACCACGGGCCGTTAATGGGCCAAGAGTAACAAAGGTCCTCATATGGACCGAAAGAAGTCATGGGCCACACACAGGCCAGAAGGTTAAACGGGCTGAATCATATTGGACGGCCCAGATGATGCTACTGGGCCTAATTCGGATAGGGCGTAACGGGGCCTGGGTTAGCGGGCTGTAAATGGGCTATATGCGAATAGGCCGTTAACAGGCTTTCCGTGGGCCGGCCCACCACCTTTTGACCAAGTCAAATGGGCCGGCCTTTTCATGGGAATGGGCCTTTGTTGGGCCGTGCCATGTGTCGCCGTATCATAGGCGCCTTCGGTCCAATGAGCGGATGACATCTGCCCCAACGGTGAGCCGACACGTGTTTCCTCCAGCCAATGATGATTTTACACGTGGAAAATCCCCATTGGTCGGGGCTATTAACGGGTTATCGGATCCAAAACCCGACCCGATAGGTTAACGGCATTCCGTTACGACGGATGCCATGTGTTGGTCACCCTTGACGAAAGCAGTTATGTGACGCGCGATTTATCGTCATGGAAGTGGACACTTCCGTGATGATAATTTTGGTAATGTCATGGAACACTTCTACGACAGCACAGGTATGACTATCTTGATTCTGTCATAAATTTGTCATGGATGTACATGCATGACAAAAAACGCGACCTACTGTGACAAACACGTATCATCACGGAAGTGTATTTTTTTGTAGTGTATGTTATAATCCGGTGCTTCAGATCAAAATGACGACAATTGCGCCTCCGGGCCACGTGCATGAAGACTTCTCAACAGTCATTGACGAGGTCAAGCCGGCTCCGGTAGACAAAACAAAACTAGTACTCCACTATATAGGCAGGAGCCTCCGCGCTTGCTTGCTAGTGTTGCTCTCTTCACACTGTCTTGTCCTCTCCAGATCTAAACACGACAGCGGTGGCCTCTCTCTCTCTCTCTCTCTCTCTCTCTCTCTCTCTCTCTCTCTCTCTCTCTCTCTCTCTCTCTCTCTCTCTACTCATCGCTGGTCACAGATCCAGCCGGATCCTCTCTGCCAGGGAAGGTGAGAAGGTGCAATGTTCACGCGGTCGTCCTTGGTGACGGCTCTTACCCACTATTGGTGCATCCCGGTCAGCCTGCCTTGCCGTTCTCTCCCAAGCACCGCTGGCGAGGGAGGGCCTCCGACCCCTTCTTCCCCGTTGCCATAGTGTGGACAGATCTGGCCTCCCGCCGCCCACCTAGCGACATCCCGGCGACCATCAGGTATAACTTCCTTCGAAACCGGCCTTGCTCTACTTCTCGAGCTCTTGACGTCGCTCCATTTGTATCTTTTACTATTTCTCAGGGCCCCTCGTAGATAGGATCGATCGGCTGTTCGAAAACCACCTAGTTTTTTACGTTTAAGAGGTAAAACTAGTTCATGCACTCAAATCTAGTACTACTTGGTTCAAACAAGGAAGAAAGGAGTGGAGGTGGGGGAGGATTTGTTACCTGAATCTAGGACTTGGTTGAAAGAGGAAAAAATGGGGGCAAAAAGTAGCAGAGATTGGCTATCCAACTGGTCTCTAGGTCTAATAGGAGAAAAAGGGAAACGCAGTACAAACTCAATATAAACCCGATCTATTGGTTGAAAAAAGAAATAAAGTGGGGACTGGGGAACAAGTCAACAGAGTAAGTCCAGCACTAGATTTGCTAGCCTCACACAGTATAAGGTGGCTATACCGAACAAAAATGGGACCAACTCAGATATCCTGTTCTGATGTTTGTTGCCCTGAGCCACTCTTATGTAATACCACTGGTAAAATGTAGCAGTCGCACTGTTAAAAGTAAGGACACGTTAAACCAATGTTGTTTTCAATGTAATGCCTCCAGTAATATGAATCAATGGCACTTTTTTACATGTCATGCTAAATTTCCCATTAAGATAAGTTGGTTCTTTTCGTTAGAAATGCAAATGTCCTGGTCCGCCTACTCTCCCGTGCCCAAAGTAATGTCGTATTTAACGGTTGTCATAGTTAATCCTAATGCCCACACTAATATCTAGCAATGCCACTGCTTTAGAAATTGCTATTGTCCTTGTAGGATTGCCATTCAGATAAGGAACATGCTTATTTTCATTTGAAGCATGTTTCATCACTTGTTAGTCACCCTCCTTTCCACCTTTTTTGTGCAAATAGAGATATACATTTCACGCTCAATCTTAGTTGAACTGCACAAATGATATCCAAATTATAGTTGAACATTCCAGGAGCTTCACAACCAACCTTGATGTTGCTCAATTTTATTGCAACTAATGAAGAAGAAGCTCTGTGGGTTTCGTTTTCTGATGGAAATGGAACCGGGGCTGGAGCCCTTTTCTTTAAAAAAATGAAGAAGAAGTTGCTAGCTCATGGGACATTGCTTCATTTTAGGTGAACTGCACCAAAAGGTCCCATGAATTGAATCATCCATGTTGGTGACTGAAAGAGCCAGC
Organism: Triticum aestivum; assembly: GCF_018294505.1. Lineage (NCBI taxonomy): Eukaryota > Viridiplantae > Streptophyta > Magnoliopsida > Poales > Poaceae > Triticum > Triticum aestivum. The sequence continues at coordinate 66,463,699 of NC_057810.1, read as the reverse complement.
TTCAGCATCCTAGTCTAAGCACCCCCGGCCTCTATCCTTGCGACGCATAGTACACCTCGTTTGCCACCTGCTCGACCCTAGTGTCACTGATAAAATGAAGTAATAATACAGTTAAAATAGAGCGAGTGTCCTCTCTATCATTTCATTTCCAATGTACATAAAGAAAGTGCTTCTCTTTGTTAATGTATGTTTCATCAACTAGTCCCATTGTTAATGTTTAAGCATTTCTGCAAACTTGGGTGCTTAATTTTAGTTGATCTGTACAAAAATAGAGATTTGAATGTCTCAAGGCGCCTCCTTGTACTACCGATGTACACTGATGTTCATCACTGGCAGAAGGTGTATCTGGTAGACTTGGGACAATTTCTAGTATGAGGCGTCGCAGGGCCCATCTCGCCCTCGCAACATGGCATACTATGATACTATCGCAATATTTTCTTCTATTTATTTTGTGTGTTTCATCAACTAGTGCCACTATAATGTAATCACGCTTTTTCATTTGTGCAAACATGGTTATTCAGCTGCATTTTGGTGGAACTGCACAAATGTACGTATGGAACCGGCATATATGCAGAGTGTCAGGTGTGCCAAGTAAAAATTATCGACACCAACCATGCTGCATGCACGCATTGGCAGCCACCACCACTAGTGGGATGTATGGCGCTCTCCGTGGACGGATCTTTGTCGACAGCAAATCCTCTAACCAAATACTAGTAGCTTATATTGGCAGTTTTCTAGGGAGTACTCTTTTTTGAAAGAAGCACCAATCTATTTTTCTTTATTTGTACACTGTGTCACAACTTTGACCCAAAGGTACAGAGCTATTTTAGGGTGATTGGCGTAGTACTCGGAAGCATGATTTTCATTAGCTGTCACACTGATTGTAAGCATGAGCAGGTGGAAGATTAGGTTAGTGTGAAGCTTAGCTTAAACCCTACCGCCGCCGTTGAAACGAGGCGAGCGTCGAGGGAACCATGGAGAATGGCGGGGAAGTGATGTCGCGCCATCCGGCCTCCTCTTGCGGTGGGAGAACGAATACTCCTGTGGCTTTGGCTGGCTCTGCACCCTCACGAATGGCACACCATACTCGATCGATTCGTTATCCTCTGGGTGCTCGACCTTTGACCTGTACACCCACCACCTTCGCCTGACTGTCGCCTCGGGCGAATCTGTCTGCTCCATTGCCCATAGGAGATACTCTATGAACTCGGAGGACTGCGGCATGACTATGCCTAGGAGTACATGTACATCACCGCCCTCATCGCTGCCGTCTCGCTCTTTCGCATACATTGCCACATGGCACGCACCATCCTCGAAATCTCCCACTCATTGTCAAACCAAGTAAGGATCTCCTTCAACCTGGCTAACTTTGCATGGTCGCCGCCGGCGATCTGCCTGATTCGTTGTTGCATCCTCTCCATAGATGTCCTTCTGAGTGGTCCGGTGCTAGCTTTGGAAGATGGGAGGAGAGACGGTGGTCTTGCAATAGAGAAGAGGGAGAGGCGAGACGATGGTTTTGGAGTGGAGATGATGGAGAGGAGAGGAGGTGGTTTTGCAATGGAGAAGATCGGAAGAGGGAGAGGCGAGACGGTGGTTTTGGAATGGAGATGATGGAGAGGAGAGGAGGTGGTTTTGCAATGGAGAAGAGGGAGAGGAGCGTGCGGCAGTGATTTAGGATTGCACGAGAGGGCTGGCGCGCTGTGACTGGATCAAAATCAAAATCAATTTACCCTTCAATTAAGAAAGCAACCCCACATTAACTAGTCTCCCTTTTATTCTGGGTCATAATTGACCATGATTTTGGCACATAAAATATATGTTATACGTTGCAAAAATAATACAATTTGAAAGTACATTCAGATACAAACCAAACGATACAATTTTTGGTGACATGCATTCACATTTTGCTTGTCAAATACAGTACGCGGTCAAACTTTGACCCAAAATACGCAAAACAACAAAAAAAATACTTCCAAGACCAGCGCCGCTCTTCCGCTCTTCTCCTCTTAAACCACCGCTGCTCCTCTCCTGTTCCAATCTAAATCCAGTGCCACTCCTCTCCTCTTCCATTTCAAAACTACCGCCCCTCCTCTCATGTTCTAGTCCAAAACCAGCGTCGCTCCTCTCCTGTTCTAATCCAAAACCAGCGCCGCTCCTCTCCTCTTCCATTCAAAAACTACCGACGGCAAGTGAAGGTGTTGTGGAGAAGTAGATCGATGAAGGAGTACAACTGATACGTGAGGATCACAGACGGCGGCCCTGTGAAGCTAGCTAGGATGTTGGAGATACAATCTTGGTTTGACAACAAGGACCAACTAGCAGCGACGGTGACATCCATGGGTAAATATCTGCAACAAAGCGAAAAGGCGGTGATACTCCCGGAGGGAGTCGCGCGGGAGTACATAGAGCTGCTCCTCTAGGCCATGGAGCAAACAGATTCACCGAATCCGATCGTGAGGGAGCGGTGGTGGGAGTATCGATCCCAGATGGAGCATCCACCAAAGATTGAAGGATCGAGCATCTACAGGGTGTCGTTTGTGAGGGTGTCCTGCCAGAGCATGTCGGTGGAGTCTTCGTCGACCGAACCCAACTACAAGAGGAGAAAAGTAGTTGGCCCGATGACGCTTCCCCGCCATCCTCTCCCTCGCCGTTCACATCGTCTCACGGGGCGGCTGTCTGCCGCCAAGGAATAGGAGGGGACTGTCCCCCCCCCCCAGCCCAATAGTCGGGCAGGTTGTGAATTGTCAGGCGGAGCTTAGGGTTGTCAGTATTTGCATGTTGTGAATTGTGTTTTGTGTTGTGTATTTTGAGAGTACTTTCAGATATGAATGTCTTTTGAATTTCAGATTTGCAGTATTGAGCATATGAAGTATTTTATGAATTCTAGAGATCTATTTTTAGCACTTAAAAAATGTAGTTTCATAGGAGTATAAAAGTGCACACAATGTGATTCTCGGAGAAGAAACTGCAAGTTTCAGTTTCAGATAAGAAACTGCAAGTTTAGTTTCAGATAAGAAACTGCAACTTTCAGAGGCAGAGCATTTATATTAACACGACCTTTTCAAACAGGGTTAACATCATGTTGGAAGTTTTATTCATGGTTGAAAATAGAACTATCAGCCAGTTAACATCATGCTGATCAACATTCATGCATAGCACATCTTCATATGATGCACAGTCAAAATGCCCACACAATGTCAAGTGTGCGAAACACAAAGAAAATGAGGGACGAAGTTTTCGCAAGTGTTGGACGTGGTGTGCGTAGATGACAATGGGGACCCACATGTCAATAAAGGCAGGGGCAAAAAAATTGGAGATATTTTCCCTGCACAGGTGGAATCGAACCCGGGCGGAACAGCTGTCGGGTAGTGTCACTTGGCCACTAGGCTAGTTCAGTAGTTTCGTTAGTAATAAGGCACTTCCTCAGGTGGTCGGATCCCCTCCTGCGCCTTTGTGCGCTCACCGTGACGCCGCTGTCTGCCATTGTGAACATGCTGAACAAACGAGAGGAATCTAGAGAGACTGTACGTGGAGAGGCGGACAGTCGGGACCCACCAGGTCTATGGTCATACGCAAGCAAGTGCCTCATTGAAAAAATACTTCCTCCTAATGCTATACTGACATTGGGGCCCACGGGTTTGTCAACATAGTTAAATTTTTTTAAGTGCTTCAACGTAGTTACTATAGGAGATAAATTCACAACGAAGCCGGGGAGCAAGTATCAACTGGGTTTTGGGCTACCCCGTCTAGGCTTTCATTTTTAACATGCGCAGCCCACGACCTCGGATGGGAGGTCCATATGTTGGAAATATGCCCTAGAGGCAATAATAAATTAGTTATTATTATTATATTTCCTTGTTCATGATAATCGTTTATTATCCATGCTATAATTGTATTGATAGGAAACTCAGATACATGTGTGAGTACATAGACAACACCATGTCCCTAGTAAGCCTCTAGTTGACTAGCTCGTTGATCAATAGATGGTTCTGACCATGGACATTGGATGTCGTTGATAACGGGATCACATCATTAGGGAATGATGTGATGGACAAGACCCAATCCTAAGCCTAGCACAAAGATCGTAGTTCGTATGCTAAAGCTTTTCTAAATGTCAAGTATCATTTCCTTAGACCATGAGATTGTGCAACTCCCGGATACCGTAGGAATGCTTTGGGTGTACCAAACGTCACAACGTAACTGGGTGGCTATAAAGGTGCACTACAGGTATCTCCGAAAGTGTCTGTTGGGTTGGCACGAATCGAGACTGGGATTTGTCACTCCGATTGACGGAGAGGTATCTCTGGGCCCACTCGGTAGGACATCATCATAATGTGCACAATGTGACCAAGGGGTTGATCATGGGATGATGTGTTACGGAACGAGTAAAGAGACTTGCCGGTAACGAGATTGAACAAGGTATCGGCATACCAACGATCGAATCTCGGGCAAGTACAATACCGCTAGACAAAGGGAATTGTATACGGGATCGATTGAGTCCTTGACATCGTGATTCATCCGATGAGATCATCGTGGAACATGTGGGAGCCAACATGGGTATCCATATCCCGTTGTTGGTTATTGACCGGAGAACGTCTCGGTCATGTCTGCATGATTCCCGAACCCGTAGGGTCTACACACTTAAGGTTCAATGACGCTAGGGTTATAAAGGAAGTTTGTATGTGGTTACCGAATGTTGTTCGGAGTCCCGGATGAGATCCCGGACGTCACGAGGAGTTCCGGAATGGTCCGGAGGTAAAGATTTATATATGGGAAGTCCTGTTTTGGTCATCGGAAAAGTTTCAGGTTTCATCGGTAACGTACCGGGACCACCGGGAGGGTCCCGGGGGTCCACTAAGTGGGGCCACCGGCCCCAGAGGGCTGCATGGGCCAAGTGTGGGAGGGGACCAGCCCCAGGTGGGCTGGTGCGCCCCCCCCCCCCCACCAAGGCCCGAGGCGCCTAGGGCTTGGGGGAAACCCTAAAGGGGGGCCCCCCCTTGCCTTGGGGGGCAAGGCAACTCCCCTGGCCACCACCCCCTCCTCAGATTGGATCTGAGGGGGCCGGCCCCCCTCTCCCTTGCCCCTATATATATGTGGGGGTGGGAGGGCAGCCGCACCCAAGTTCTGGTGCAGCCCTCCCCCTCTCCCAAGTTCTCCTCCTCTCCCGCGGTGCTTGGCGAAGCCCTGCAGGATTGCAACACTCCTCCACCACCACCACGCCGTTGTGCTGCTACTGGACGGAGTCTTCCTCAACCTCTCCCTCTCTCCTTGCTGGATCAAGGCGTGGGAGACGTCACCGGGCTGTACGTGTGTTGAACGCGGAGGTGCCGTCCGTTCGGCACTAGGATCTTCGGTGATTTAGATCACGACGAGTACGACTCCTTCAACCCCGTTCTCTTGAACGCTTCCGCTTAGCGATCTACAAGGGTATGTAGATGCACTCTCCTTCCCCTCGTTGCTGGTTTCTCCATAGATAAATCTTGGTGATACGTAGGAAAATTTTGAATTTCTGCTACGTTCCCCAACAGTGGCATCATGAGCTAGGTCTATTGCGTAGATTCTATGCACGAGTAGAACACAAAGTAGTTGTGGGCGTTGATTTTGTTCAATATGCTTACCGTTACTAGTCCAATCTTGTTTCGACGGTATTGTGGGATGAAGCGGCCCGGACCGACCTTACACATACTCTTACGTGAGACAGGTTCCACCGATTGACATGCACTTGGTGCATAAGGTGGCTAGCGGGTTCCAGTCTCTCCCACTTTAGTCCGAACGGATTCGATGAAAAGGGTCCTTATGAAGGGTAAATAGCAATTGGCATATCACGTTGTGGTTTTGCGTAGGTAAGAAACGTTCTTGCTAGAAACCCATAGCAGCCACGTAAAACATGCAAACAACAATTAGAGGACGTCTAACTTGTTTTTCCAGGGTATGCTATGTGATGTGATATGGCCAAGAAGAATGTGATGAATATATGTTATGTATGAGATTGATCATGTTCTTGTAACAGGAATCACGACTTGCATGTCGATGAGTATGACAATTGGCATGAGCCATAGGAGTTGTCTTTATTTATTGTATGACCTGCGTGTCATTATACAACGCCATGTAATTACTTTACTTTATTGCTAACCGGTAGCCATAGTAGTAGAAGTAATAGTTGGCGAGACAACTTCATGAAGACACAATGATGGAGATCATGATGATGGAGATCATGGTGTCATGCCGGTGACGATGATAATCATGGAGCCCCGAAGATGGAGATCAAAAAAAGGAGCAAAATGATATTGGCCATATCATGTCACTATTTGATTGCATGTGATGTTTATCATGTTTATGCATCTTATTTGCTTAGAACGACGGTAGTAAATATGATGATCCCTCATTAAAATTTCAAGAAAGTGTTCCCCCTAACTGTGCAACGTTGCGAAAGTTCGTCGTTTCGAAGCACCATGTGATGATCGGGTGTGATAGATTCTTACGTTCGCATACAACGGGTGTAAGCCAGATTTACACACGTGAAACACTTAGGTTAACTTGACGAGCCTAGCATGTACAGACCTGGCCTCGGAACACAAGAGACCGAAAGGTCGAGCATGAGTCGTATGGTGGATACGATCAACATGAAGATGTTCACCGATGATGACTAGTCCGTCTCACGTGATGATCGGACACGGCATAGTTGACTCGGATCATGTAATCACTTAGATGACTAGAGGGATGTCTATCTGACTGGGAGTTCATGAGATGAACTTAATTATCCTGAACATAGTCAAAAAACCCTTTGCAAATTATGTCATAGCTCGTGCTTTAGTTCTACTGTTTTAGATATGTTCCTAGAGAAAATATAGTTGAAAGTTGACAGTAGTAATTATGCGGATAGTAGAAAGCTTATGTCCTTAATGCACCGCTCAGTGTGCTGAACCCCAAACATCGTCTGTGGATGTTGCGAACATCAGACATACACGTTTTGATAACTACGTGATAGTTCAATTAAACGGTTTAGAGTTGAGGCACCAAAGACGTTTTCCGAAACGTCGCGGAACATATGAGATGTTTCGAGGGCTGAAATTGGGATTTCAGGCTCGTGACCACGTCAAGAGGTATAAGACCTCCGACAATTTTCTTAGCCTGCAAACTAAGGGAGAAAAGCTCAATCATTGAGCTTGTGCTCAGATTGTCTGAGTGCAACAATCACTTGAATCAAGTGGGAGCTGATCTTCCAGATGAGATAGTGATGTTTCTCCAAAGTCATTGCCACCAAGCTACTAGAGCTTCGTGATGAACTATAACATAACAGGGATAGATATGATGATCCTTGAGCTGTTCGCAATGTTCGACACCGCGAATGTAGAAATCAAGAAGGAGCATCAATTGTTTATGGTTAGTGAAACCACTAGTTTCAAGAAGGGCAAGGGCAAGAAGGGATACTTCATGAAACGGCAAATCAGCTGGTGCTCCAGTGAAGAAACCCAAGGTTGAACCTAAACTCGAGACTAAGTGCTTCTGTAATGAGAGGAACGGCCACTGGAGCAGGATTACCCTAGATACTTGGTGGATGAGAAGGCTGGCAAGGTCGATAGAAGTATATTGGATATACATTATGTTAATGTGTACTTTACTAGTACTCCTAGTAGCACCAGGGTATTAGATACCGGTTCGGTTGCTAATTGTTAGTAACTCGAAATAAAAGCTACGGAATAAACAGAGACTAGCTAAAGGTGAGCTGACGATGTGTGTTGGAAGTGTTTCCAAGGTTGATGTGATCAAGCATCACACGCTCCCTCTACCATAGAGATTGGTGTTAAACCTAAATAATTGTTATTTGGTGTTTGCGTTGAGCATAGACATGATTGGATTATGTCTATCGCAATACGGTTATTCATTTAAGGAGAATAATGGTTACTCTATTTATTTGAATAATACCTTCAATGGTCTTGCACCTAAAAGAAAGGTTCATTGAATCTCGATCGTAGTGATACACATTTTCATGCCAAAGATATAAGATAGTAATGATAGTACCACTTTCTTGTGGCACTGCCATGTAAGTCATATTGGTATAAAACGCATGAAGAAGCTCCATGTTGATGGATCTTTGGACTCACTTGTTTTTTGAAAAAGTTTGAGACGTGCGAACTATGTCTATTGGTTTGTACGCATGAAGAAACTCCATGCAGATGGACCGTTTGGACTCACTTGATTTTGAATCACTTGAGACATGCAAATCATACCACATGGGCAAGATGACTGAAAAGCCTCGGTTCAGTAAGATGGAACAAGATAGCAACTTGTTGGAAGTAACACATTTTGATGTGTGCAGTCCAATGAGTGCTGAGGCATGCAGTGAATATCGTTATGTTCTGACTTCACAGATGATTCGAGTAGATGTTGAGTATATTTACTTGATGAAACACAAGTCTGAATTATTGAATGGTTCAAGTAATTTCAGAGTGAAGTTAAAGATCATCCTGACAAGAGGATAAAATGTCTATGATATGATCATAGAGATGAGTATCTGAGTCACGAGCTTTGGCACACAATTAAGCCATTGTGAAAATTGTTTCACAATTAATACCGCCTGGAACACCATAGTGTGATGGTGTGTCCGAACATCATAGTTGCACCCTATTTGATATGGTGCGTACCATGATGTCTCTTATCGAATTACCACTATCGTTCATGGGTTAGGCATTAGAGACAACTACACTCACTTTAAGAGGGCACCACGTAAATTCCGTTGAGACGACACCGTTTGAACTATGGTTTGGGGAAACCTAAGTTGTCGTTTCTTAAAAGTTTGGGGCTGCGACGCTTATGTGAAAAAGTTTCAGGATAATAAGCTCGAACCCAAAATGGATAAAATGCATCTTCATAGGACACCCAAAAACAGTTGGGTATACCTCCTATCTCAGATCCGGAAGCAAAAGTAATTGTTTCTGGAAACGGGTCCTTTCTCGAGGAAAAGTTTCTCTCGAAAGAATTGAGTGGGAGGATGGTGGAGACTTGATGAGGTTATTGAACCATCACTTCAACTAGTGTGTAGCAGGGCACAGGAAGTTGTTCCTGTGGCACCTACACCAATTGAAGTAGAAGCTTATGATAGTGATCATGAAACTTCGGATCAAGTCACTACCGAACCTCGTAGGACGACAAGGACGCGTACTGCTTCGGAGTGGTACAGTAATCCTGTCTTGGAGGTCATGTTGCTAGACAACAATGAACCTACGAGCTATGGAGAAGCGATGGTGGGCCCGGATTCCGACGAATGGCTCGAGGCCATAAAATCCGAGAAAGGATCCATGACTTTGGAAGAAATACTTGATGGTCCTAAGGCCGTTGGGTATAGATGGATTTTAAAAGGAAGACAGACAATGATGGTAAGAATCACCATTAAGAAAGCTCGACTTGTCGTTAAGATGTTTTCCGACAAGTTCAAGGAGTTGACTACGGTGAGGCTTTCTCACTCGTAGCAATGCTAAGAGTCTGTTGGAAATGGATTAGCAGTTACTGCATTATTTATGAAATCTTGCAGATAGAATGTCCAAACATTGTTTCCTCGACAGTTTTCTTGAGGAAAGGTTGTATGTGATACAACCAGAAGGTTTTGACAATCCTGAAGAACGCTAACAAATATGCAATACTCCAACAATCCTTCTAAGGACTGGAGTAAGCATCTCGGAGTTGGGATATACACTTTGATGAGATGATCAAAGATTTTGGGTTTATACAAAGTTTATGAGAAACTTGTATTTCCAAAGAAGTGAGTGGGAGCACTATAGCATTTTTGATGAGTATATGTTGTTGACATATTATTGATCGGAAATGATGTAGAATTTCTGGAAAGCATATAGGGTTATTCGAAAAGTGTTTTTCAATAGAGAACCTAGATTAGGCTACTTGAACAATAAGCATCAAGATCTATAAGATAGATCAAAATGTTTAATAATACTTTCAAATGAGCACATACCTTGACATAATCTTGAAGGTGTTCAAGATGGATCAGTCAAATAAGGAGTTCTTGCCTGAGTTGTAAGGTATGAAGTTAAGAGTTAAAACTCGACCACGGCAGAAGAGAGAGAAAGGACGAAGGTCGTCCCCTATGCTTCAGACGTAGGCTCTATAGTATGCTATGCTGTGTACCACACCGTAAGTGTGCCTTGCCATGAGTCAGTCAAGGGGTACAAGAATGATCCAGGAACGGATCATTGGACAGCGGTCAAAATTGTCCTTGGAGTAAATAAGGACATGTTTCTCGATTATGGAGGTGATAAAGAGTTCGGCGTAAAGGGTTACGTCGATGCAAGCTTTAACACCTATCCGAATGACTCTGAGTAGCAAACTGGATACGTATAGTAGAGCAACCATTTGGAATAGCTCCAAGTGGAGCGTGGTAGCAGCATTTACAATATGACATAGAGAATTGCGAAGTACATACGGATCTGAATGTTGCAGACCCGTTGACTAAAACCTCTCTCACAAGCAAAACATGATCAAACCCCAGAACTCAATGAGACTTAATCACATGGTGATGTGAACTAGTTTAGACACTAGTAAACTCTTTGGATGTTGGTCACATAGCGATGTGACCTATCAGTGTTAATCACATGGCGATGTGAACTAGATTATTAACTCTAGTGCAAGTGGGAGACTGTTGGAAATATGCCCTAGAGGAAATAATAAATTAGTTATTATTATTATATTTCCTTGTTCATGATAATCGTTTATTATCCATGCTATAATTGTATTGATAGGAAACTCAGATACATGTGTGGGTACATAGACAACACCATGTCCCTAGTAAGCCTCTAGTTGACTAGCTCGTTGATCAATAGATGGTTACAGTTTCCTGACCATGGACATTGGATGTCATTGATAACGGGATCACATCATTAGGGAATGATGTGATGGACAAGACCCAATCCTAAGCCTGGCACAAAGATCGTAGTTCGTATGCTAAAGCTTTTCTAAATGTCAAGTATCATTTCCTTAGACCATGAGATTGTGCAACTCCCGGATACTGTAGGAATGCTTTGGGTGTACCAAATGTCACAACGTAACTGGGTGGCTATAAAGGTGCACTACATGTATCTCCGAAAGTGTCTGTTGGGTTGGCATGAATCGAGACTGGGATTTGTCACTCCGGTTGACGGAGAGGTATCTCTGGGCCCACTCGGTAGGACATCATCATAATGTGCACAATGTTACCAAGGGGTTGATCACGGGATGATGTGTTACGGAACGAGTAAAGCGACTTGCCGGTAACGAGATTGAACAAGGTATCGGCATACCGACGATCGAATCTCAGGCAAGTACAATACCGCTAGACAAAGGGAATTGTATACGGGATCGATTGAGTCCTTGACATCGTGGTTCATCCAATGAGATCATCGTGGAACATGTGGGAGCCAACATGGGTATCCAGATCCCGCTGTTGGTTATTGACCGGAGAACGTCTCGGTCATGTCTGCATGATTCCCGAACCCGTAGGGTCTACACACTTAAGGTTCGATGACGCTAGGGTTATAAAGGAAGTTTGTATGTGGTTACCGAATGTTGTTCGGAGTCCCGGATGAGATCCCGGACGTCACGAGGAGTTCCGGAATGGTCCAGAGGTAAAGATTTATATATGAGAAGTCTTGTTTTGGTCACCGGAAAAGTTTCGGGTTTTATCGGTAACGTAGCGGGACCACCGGGAGGGTCCCGGGGGTCCACCAAGTGGGGCCACCGGCCCCATAGGGCTGCATGGGCCAAGTGTGGGAGGGGACCAGCCCCAGATGGGCTGGTGCGCCCCCCCCCCCCCCCCACCAAGGCCCAAGGCGCCTAGGGCTTGGGGGAAACCCTAAAGGGGGGCGCCCCCTTGCCTTGGGGGGCAAGGCAACCCCCCTGGCCGCCGCCCCCTCCTCAGATTGGATCTGAGGGGGCCGGGCCCCCTCTCCCTTGCCCCTATATATATGGGGGGGTGGGAGGGCAGCCGCACCCAAGTTCTGGCGCAGCCCTCCCCCTCTCCCAAGTTCTCCTCCTCTCCCGCGGTGCTTGGCGAAGCCCTGCGGGATTGCAACACTCCTCCACCACCACCATGTCGTTGTGCTGCTGCTGGACGGAGTCTTCCTCAACCTCTCCCTTTCTCCTTGCTGGATCAAGGTGTGGGAGACGTCACCGGGTTGTACGTGTGTTGAACGCGGAGGTGCCGTCCGTTCGGCACTAGGATCTCCGGTGATTTGGATCACGACGAGTACGACTCCTTGAACCCCGTTCTCTTGAACGCTTTCGCTTAGCGATCTACAAGGGTATGTAGATGCACTCTCCTTCCCCTCGTTGCTAGTTTCTCCATAGATAAATCTTGGTGATACATAGGAAAATTTTGAATTTCTGCTACGTTCCCCAACACCATAGGCCCGTTTGTATTTTCTTGAGGGCCGTCATGTATCGACCGGCCTATGGATCTCCCATCCGAGGTTTTATTTTTCCTGAAACATCGGCAGCCCAATTTATGTATTTTTTTGAAGAAAACGCAGAGGTCTGTTCTATTTTTCTATATAAGAATAGGAACGCCAGTTCCAACTTATGTTTCCTTTCTAACTATATTATATATATTTAAATTATTTTATATGATTATTTTTATTGTCACCATATATTTAATAGATACTTACATATGTAAGAAAACAATATCCCACATCTTATTAACTTATAAAAATAATTTCTTAACAATAAAATCCTAAATTATTTTGGCACGAAAATCCTAGTGATTGTGTACAAAAGCTTGGCAAGATTTAAGGACGAAAGTAATAATATCACTTATTATTTAAATATATTTATAACAAAATGCTCAGCCCCTTTTTATTTTTTGATAATATTGCTGGCCCAACCCAACATTATAATTAGAATCAGCCCAGCAAAATCATGTATTTCGAGAAAGTGCAAATGACCTGCAATTTTTTAGGAAATAAAATAAATGGGCCACATGGACGCTACATTATTTGTTCATCCAGCTCAGCTAATGGACTGTAATTTAGAAAAAAAGATCAAATTGACTGTAATTCTACCGCGCAAAAAAAAGACTGTAAATTCTGAAAAAATGGGTTGAATACGTGCCACATTTTTGGAGGCTGAAATGTGGGCCAATAGGTCCAAGCCAAAGCAAGTTGTTGTCAATTTAGTCAACAAATGATTCTGACATGTTAGCCATTGGATTTACATCCAACGACCGGCATCCATCTTCAATCTCTCGTCTTCTTCCTCCAGCGCCGTCGGGACCACCTCCCGCCTCCTGCTACTAGCAGCTCTGCTTAGCATGCTTCGCTATGAAGCGCTACTCCACCGTTGGGCAGGCCATCCCTCCACCCCTCCACACCTCCTGTTCTTCTCCATCGACTGTCGAACCACACCGCACTAGAATCAGTTAACCCTCGTACACCTCTCCGTCTGCGACTCTACTCCCGCGTCTTCCCATCTCCGGCTCGTTGCTGTCCGGGGCCTCGCCGTCGTCCACCACCTTGGATGCGCTTGGCGCGGCGTGGTCAACATGGTCAATGAACAACACCATCGAAAGTAGACTATGCGTTGAGAGGTTGACAGCTGAGTCCACGGCCGCACACAAGGAAATGCCTCATTATTACGCGCAAAATAATGATTCCTCCACCTGACATCTGGGACCCACCAGAAGGGATTCTGTATTTCATGGAAAAAAATGTGCCCCCCCCGCTGACAGGTCGGACTCACCAGCTATCTTCGCACGCAAGGAAGTGCCTCCTTATTACACACAAAAAAATGAATACTCTCCCTGCCAGCTGGAACCCAGCATAGTGGAAGGCTGACTTGTGGGCCTATAAAGTTGACGGGGACGGAGGGCTTTGTCAACTTAGTCAATATGAACGATTCTAGCTCCTATTACCGTACGATGTTCATCCAACGGCCGTAGTGCTTCTTCAACCTCTGGTCTTCTTGCTCCAGCCGCCCAAACCAGCGTCGGTCGTGCCGTGTGCTCCTGACTCCCGTGGCCGGTTGTGATGTCGCGGAGGCCTCACCGCCCCCTACTACTCGCACCGCTGACCAGGCCATCCCTCTACTCACCCACACCCCCTGTTATTCTGCGGCGACGAGAGCCACACACCGCAGCCGAACCAGTGAACCCTCGTACTCCTCTCCGTGCGGGCTTCCATTGCCGCGTATTCCCTGGCTCCATGTCGTTCCCTTCCTAGGCCTCGTCGTCCACCGCCCTGGTGCTCTCCGTGCGGCGTGGTCAACGTGGTCAAGGAACGACTTCCATCGGAGTACTGTACGTGGAGAGGCTGACAGCTGGGTCCACGGCGGCCGCAAGGAAGTGCCTCCTTATTACGCGCAAAATAATTATTCCTTCACCTGACAGCAAGGACCCACCGGACGGGTCACCGTATTTCGCGAAAAACATGATTCGCCCCCTAACTGCTGGGACCCACCAGCTACATCTTCGCACGCAAGGAAGTGCGTCCGGGCAAAAAAATGATTCGCCCCCTAACTGTTGGGACCCACCATCTACATCTTCGCACGCAAGGAAGTGCCTGACAGTCGGGACCCACCTGGTCGAAGCGTACGTAGCATTGTCATTCTAGTCACGAACATGTACGTACATACTGGTGGATGTAGAGACACGCACGTGTCGTAGTAGAGGCGCGCACGTAGCATGTACACATATGTACAGCGGCCAGTGTGCAAGAAAGAAAATATGGCCACGTACATACATACGGGCGGGGTCTCGAACTCCTACTCGCGCATACGTATGGCCAGGGCTTGTGTACATGGCTGGGTCAGAACGGAGAAACAGCGTCGTCGTCGTGTTCATGGGAAGCCAACCGGCTGGGTCGGAACGAAATGTGTCGTCGTGTTCATCGGGAGGGCTTGGACGGAACAGGAGATGGAAACGAGGCCTGGCGTACCACACAACAGAGGAAACGGCCTTGTGTTCGACCGCCACGTTCGAAACGGGATCCTGTTCATCGGGAAGGGTCTGGCGTATCAAAAATGGAGGAAACGGACCTCCTACGGTCGAAACAGGGGTCATGTTGATCGGGGGGGTGTGGCGTACCGCAAAACGGACGAAACGGACTTGTGTTGGAGCGCTACGGTCGAAACGGGGGTCCTGTTCATCAGGAAGGGTGTGGCGTACCACAAAACGGGACTCCACGAGATATTGTTCTTCTCCACCGTCGACCTCCTCCAGCCTCCATGGGCTACTGTTCATCCACCATCGACCTCCTCCAGCCTTCACCTACGACTGTTCATCCACGGGCTCCTGTTCATCCAGCCTCCACCGTGCGCTACTCCACCGGCTACTATTCAACCACCCTTCTCCACGGGCTCCTGTTCAACCACCCCTCCACGGGACACTGTTCATCCACCCCTCCACCGCCTACTGTTCATCTAGCCCTACACGGGGTCGTCCTGTTCATCCAGCCCTCCACGGGTTCCTGTTCATCCAGCTCCAACCGGCTCGATCGATCGGGGTCCTGTTCATCCAGAGGCAACGCCACGGGGTACTGTTCATCCACCCCCACTGCTCATTGTTCATCCAACCCCCCTCCCCCTGCAATGCTCACTGTTCATCCAGAGACAGCATCGGTCGGCTTCAGTTAGCAGCAGTAGCGAAGGAATCGCTCGATCGGGTTCAGTTAACAGTCATCGATCGATCGCTCGGGTTCAGTAACGTGTAGCCTGCAGTGCAATCGCTCGGGTTCAGTTAGAGCCCAATGCCTCGCTCGGGTTCAGTTAGAGCCAATGCCTCGCACACACACGCGTACGTGTACGAGAGAAACGTGCATCGCTCGGGCCCCGACCATCCACCGTAACCGGGAACTCGCCGAAATTTTCCTCGCCCTCGCTTCTACCATGGTTTTTTCCGTCATGGACAGCCCAAAGAATGTCATGCAGCAACGTCTCCAGCTCGCCCAGGACGAAAAGCCCATTTCCTGTCATGATTTTTTGTCATAGAAGTAGGATCCCACCACATCTATGATGATACCGGGTTTTGTCACAATTATCGTCATAGAAGTGTCATAAGTATGACAAAAAAAATTCGTTCGGCCCAAAATGTCACGGATGTGTCTTTTTTTGTAGTGTTGGACTGGAACACCTGCTCTTGTATAAGGGAGGCTAGGTCTGCTCATCGGCCGCGTACGCAACGTGTAGGTGTGCAATAGACGATGGGCCGAGACCCCTGCGCACATAGGATTTAGACCCGTGCTGACCTCTCTGTTGTGCCTAGGTAGGGCGGCGACGTGTCGATCTTCCGAAGCCGGGCATGACCCAGGAAAGTGTGTCCGGCCAGAGGGATCAGGCGTGTTGGGAAATGTGGTGCACCCCTGCAGAGAAGTTTATTTATTCGAATAGCTGTGTCCCTCAGTAAAAGGACGATCCGGAGTTGTACCTTGACCTTATGACAATTAGAACCGGATACTTAATAAAACACACAGAGACAAGTTCCAGAGACATCTTGGTGATCGCTTTCCCACAGGGCGACCCGGGTAGGATTATGCTATGTGATGATACTTGGTGAACTTCAATCTACTCTCTTCTACATGCTGCAAGATGGAGGGTGAACTTCAATCTACTCTCTTCTACATGCTGCAAGATGGAGGCTGCCAGAAGCATAGTCTTTGATAGGACTAACTATCCCCTCTTATTTTGGCATTCTGCAGTTCAGTCCACCGATATTGCCCCTTTACACAGATACCCATGCATATTTAGTGTAGATCCTTGCTTGCGAGTACTTTGGATGAGTACTCACGGTTGCTTTGTTTCCTCTTTTCCCCCTTTTTTCCTCTTCTCCTCGGACGTGGCAACCAGATGTTGGAACCCAGGAGTCAGACGCTACCGTCGACGACGACCCCTACTACACCGAGGGTGCCTACTACTACGTTCAGGCCACCGACGACCAAGAGTAGTTTAGGAGGCATGCGTCTCTTTCGATCTGTATCCCAGTTTGTGCTAGCCATCTTATGGCAACTTGTTTAACTTATGTCTGTACTCGGATATTGTTGCTTCCGCTGACTCGTTTATGTTCGAGCACTTGTATTTGAGTCCTCGAGGCCCTTGGCTTGCAATATGATGCTTGTATGACTTATTTTACTTTTTAGAGTTGTGTTGTGATATTTTTCCGTGAGCCGCTGATCTTGATCGTACACATTTGCATGATTAGTGTACGATTGAATCGGGGGCGTCACAGACTCGCCGCCGTGCGTGAGCTTTGTTGCCGCCATCGCCGACGAAGGAATAGAGACGCACGGCCGAGAGGAGAGAGTGAATGGGAGGGGGAGAGGAAGTGCGAGTGTGGAGAAGATATGGTCCGACCGGATCAAAAGGCTAACGGTTGTTAACCACCTACCATCTCCCCTTTGCTACGTGGCCATGACGACATGTGGGCCACAACTATTAGAAAACCGTTCAAATTTAACCAAATCAATCATTAGTGTTTTGCGCAATTGTTTGGCGCAATGATATCAGTTATTAGCGGAAATTTATAAAATGGTGCATTTTTTGAACCCTAACCGCAATCACAGCGGTGTCTATGCTATTTACTCGGTTTCTCATGCTGTGAGCTAATTCGAGCAAATTTCAAACATCCCCCTCATCAACAATCGAGTGACGCATTATTGCAAACACGAAAATGCAGATATCGATTAGATTTTTTTTTACCGCAGAGCTCGAGGTGTGGCACTCAAAAGAGCACCGCAAAACCAGTGTCGCCCTGAAATAGGCATGGCCCAAAAATACAAATAATCATTTTTCATTAGTAGTACTTCTGTACTTGCTTGCATGTCCTGGACCATATCTTTGCCAATAACAAACACTGTAATTTGTCTCCCACTGCTTTATCGCCGGCTTGTACAGGAAGCGCGTAGGAGCTCCGCCATCACGAATCGGCGATACGAATAAGCCCATAAACAATGCTCCGTAGACGGGGTTCGCATTAACAATCATAGTCAAATCTCTCTGCAACACACTGTACGCAGCCGCGCGTGTGTGCCCCCCACCACTCTCTCCCTCTCTCCGCACTTTGAAAACTCTGAAAACCTCTCGCTCTCGCGAGCGCGGCCGGCCACCCATCCCTCCGTAGCCAGAGCGCACTACAGCCTTTCTCCCTCTAAAAATGGAAGGCGGGCGAGGCGAGGACGAGCACGGCCTTCTCGTCAATTGATCGTCAAGCCGAGGTAGCGATTCCGGACGCGCGTCAGTTTTGCTTCCTCCTTTTTTCTTTCTTTCTGACTGTAGAATCGAATTCGTCCTTGGCGTGGTCCGTTGAAATCTTCTCCAATCTGTTCCCTTGTGTGTTTTTCTTGCGATTCCCCTTTCAGGGCCGTTTGTTTCTTCTTTCTTGGCAGGGAAGAAGCTATTCTATTTGGGCTGAATCGGATTAGGGAAGAAGAAGAAGAAGAAGAAGAAGAAGAAGATGGATCAGTACGAGGTGCTGGAGCAGATTGGGAAGGGCTCCTTTGGCTCTGCGCTCCTGGTGAGGCACAAGGTTGAGAAGAAGAGGTTAGCGCATGCAATTCTACCCTTGCTTGTTCATCCTCCTATGTTCTTCAGAATCCCTGGGGCATCTATCAAGCATGGCTTGTTTCAGGTACGTCCTGAAGAAGATCCGGCTCGCCCGTCAGACCGTCAGGTGCCGTCGATCCGCGCACCAAGAGGTCTTTTTCATTCCCTATTTTGTCTCATGTCGTTTCTCATTTGTCAGCATCCAACTTAGATGGTTCGTTTGACATTTGGATGAATGCGCGAAATTCACCATTTTGTTCATGCAGATGGAGCTCATCGCAAAAGTAAGGAGCCCTTACATTGTGGAGTACAAAGATTCTTGGGTGGAGAAGGTGAGCATCATGGTCCTACCCTCTTCTCTTATCTCTGCATATTGGCAGGGTCCTTTCCTTGCATGTTTCAATGTTCCTACTGAAAATTCTCTTTCAATAAAGAAAAATGTTCCAAACTGAAGGATTCATGTGATCGCCGTCACCTGAAATGAGTGTCTTTGTTGTTGTAATCAGGGGTGCTATGTGTGCATCGTGATCGGTTACTGCGAGGGAGGGGACATGTATGTATGCAACTTGTGAAGTAAGCTCTGAACTGAATTTGGAACCTGTGACGAAATTGTGGTTCTCTGTTTTTCCCTGTGCATTTGCAGGCTAGAGGCCATTAAGAAGGCTAACGGCAACCATTTCTCGGAGGAGGTGCTCAACTAGTACTCTGTAATATGTGTTGTTCAGTAAGTAGCTGCAAATTCAATTACTGAATTTTGCCCCGTTGCCGTGTCCTTTTTTCTGGATGCAGAAACTCTGTGTGTGGCTTGTGCAGCTGCTGATGGCGCTTGATTACTTGCATGCCAATCATATCCTTCATCGAGATGTCAAGGTTGTTACATTTGTAACCTTTATCTGGTACTCGCATTTCATTTCAGTTAAGCCTAGCCGGTTACTCACGTAATGCATTGTGCTTTTTCCAGTGTTCAAATATATTTCTTACAAAGGACCAAAATATACGGATCGGTAAGTATGCTCTAATAAAATCAGCTAGGAAAAATACTTGAAATAACTGACGGCGATATCTTCTGTTCTGAATATATATCTTGTCTGAAACAGGTGATTTTGGGCTGGCCAAAGTATTGACTTCTGACGATTTAGCTTCGTCAGTAAGTTGTTCTTGCTCAATCCGTAGGTAGGCTCATCTTTCTAACATAAGTTGCTTACAACTCGACATATTGTGTCTCTTCTGAAGGTTGTAGGAACTCCCAGTTACATGTGCCCTGAACTTCTTGCCGACATTCCATATGGCTCCAAGTCCGACATATGGTCGCTAGGCAAGTATTCCTATCTGATATTCAGTTACATGTCTTGCTCCGATCGTCGCAATGTTCTCTTGGCTAAACATGTGCAATTTTCAGGATGCTGCATCTATGAGATGACTGCGCTGAAGCATGCATTCAAAGCATTTGTAAGTTGATGTGCTTTTTAAGCATTTGGTACTATGTTTCACCAAAAGTTGTACTTAAGATGATGTGTTTCCCTAACAGGATATGCAGACACTGATAAACAAGATTAACAAGTCTGTTGTCGCCCCTCTACCGACTATATATTCTGGTGCATTGTAAGCACTTGTAACGGATTAACTTGTAGGAAGCTCTTGTGAGCTATTCATGGCATCTGAAAATTATTTTTATAATATATTTATTTTCTGTCATGCAGTAGGGGACTCATCAAAAGCATGCTGCGCAGAAATCCAGATCACAGACCGAGTGTACGAGTCATTTTCCTAGAGAATATTTATTTTATTTTAATGACTATACTGTTGTTTCTGCACTCATTTGCGCATCTCATCGCCTCATACTGATTGTGATTTTCAGGCTGCAGATCTGCTAAACCATCCGCATCTTCAGCCCTATGTGTTGGAAATCCAATCGAAATCAAGTCTGGCTCCCAATATGTTCCCAGCTATACTTCCTAACAAACATGAAAAAAACAAGACTGCGTGTTCTGATGATGAAGACAATTGCAAACCCCAATATGTTAAGAGTCATTCATTTAAAGTACATAGGATTGTGGAACTTGTCAATGCCACCGCTAACCATGGCCGTCCTCAGTCTACCAGAACAGCAAAAGATTGTTCAAAACCGCTTCATCAAGAGATGGTTCAGTTACCAGTCCAGGTCACCAAGGAAGTTGTCAAAGAAGCGATGCATGATAAACATTCAAAAGAAACAAGATCACCGGCACGCACTCCACGAAGGGCGTCCTCGACTCCTAGGAGACGGCTAGAACCTGCAAAAACATTTCATGCTAGAACAGCTCACAAAGAGGAGGTACGTAGTATCTGGCTATACAAAAGGTTAAACTCTTGTACACAGTAAAAAATAACTGAACAAGCGGGAGACCTGTGTATCAGCTTGCAGGTTCGCGTTATGTGTAGTGCATGTGTGACGTATTGTGTGTACTTTGATCAAATATTATGCATTAACCTTTTCTTGTTTTCACAGCAGCAGCAGCCTTCCCCATCAAGGTCTTCAGAAGACCAGACAATACAAGCTACACGGCGAGCATCACTTTCCCCACACATGTTCAAAGCTCCTGAGAAGAAGCGACTCGTCGACATTCTTACCAGATTGAAGTCTCCTGATGTATCAGTTAACGCACCTCGAATCGACAGAATTGCTGAATTCCCACTGGCATCGTCTGAAGATCCATTGTATCCCATCATGAAGCTCTTGCCACCATCTATCACTGACAAATCAATCACCAAGGACAAATGCACTTTCCAAGTGCTCCGAGGGGACGGTGAAAGCCACACCAACACTCGTGATCTGAACCTGCTCAGTATCGACAATAATCAACTCGGAAGTTCGTCTGATTGGAGGCAGAAGAGGTTCGACACGACATCCTACCGGCAGCGAGCTGAGGCTCTAGAGGGCTTGCTTGAGTTCAGTGCCCAGTTGCTCCAACAAGAGAGATTTCAGGAGCTGGGGATCTTGCTAAAGCCTTTTGGACCTGGGAAGGCGTCTCCAAGAGAGACAGCCATATGGTTGTCAAGGAGCTTCAAAGAAACGGGATTATAAGGGGGGGGGGGCTCGAAAGGAAAACATAAACCCACAATAATTTGCATTTTATTAGCTTCAGGCTGTACAGTTCCACTGTGTAAACACCCCACCCACCTCCCTTGTGGACCAGTACTCCAATTTTCTGACCTGAAATTGTCTTGTGAATACAACTCCAAAACCATGTTGACATTTTGAGAAAAGAACAGTTCTTGGATGTACTTCAATACTAGGAGTATAAGTTATCTGAAGATTTTGCTGATATCTGAATAAAGTTGTGCGGCTGTTCTTGTTTTTGTATTTCTACATTGATAAGACTGTTTCAGTGTTGGCCCTTGCTGCCTTGAAAGACCACATGGATATGCAGCCGACACTTCTTGTCCAGAATAATAAGGGGAAAAGAACTTTTAACAGGTACATCTATAAGCCGCATATTATATTTTGCTATTTTTGCTTGCTTGAGTTTGTAGCATGTTAGGTGATGAATAAGCTTGTGGTGAGCTGTATTCTGAATTATCTGATATACATGCAGGCTCCCAAGTTTATTCAAAGTGTTGTTCTATAAGATGATTGGCGCCCAAGAAGATTAATGGCATTGACTTGTCACGATCACAACGGCTTCAATCAATTGAAGTGGTGTTTTATCCACAATCTGATTCTCTTTCAAGCCAAAAATAAACTGTGAGAGCCAACGAAACATAGAAAAACTATATTTTATAGAACAACATAATTTCCTCATTTTACACAGATAGCTTATTCATTGAAAAATCGTAAATTCAACACACCGACAACAGGTAGCTGACCCAAAACACTCACTTTGTTTTGACACTGACGCCGTCCGATCCGGCAATGATCACTGAAGTTGCCATGTTCAAAAACAAGCCATGCTCAACAACTCCTTCCAAAGCCGCAATCTCCTTGCCCGCGCCCAGCGCGTCCCTGATCGGCGTCTTGAAGTATAAATCGACAATGTAGTTCGAGTTGTCAGTAACATAGGGCTTGCCATCCTCATTCAGTCTCAGCTTCGCCTCGCAGCCTTCTTCGTTGAACAGACCCTGCAGCCTTACTTGGTTGTGCTTCCAGCAGAACTGCACGACCTCCACCGGCATGGCGAGGCCGCTCCCTCCCAGGCCGGCGACCAGCTTCGTCTCATCGACGACGACGACAAACTTTGCTGACGCGGCCTCGACCATCTTCTCCCGGAGCAGGGCTCCACCCCGCCCTTTGACAAGGTTAAGATCTGGGTCGACCTGCTTGGTAAAAAAATTGAAACATGGTTAATCATAGATGGTTCTTGGGAAAAATTAAGGGGACAATCTGAACTGAACCTCAGTAAGAGCCGTCAGAACTAAAATGGTACGGTGCAGAGAGAAAGTCAATGGCGAGGGAAGAGGGAGGAGAGGACCTCGTCGGCGCCGTCGATGGCGAGGTCGATGACGGGGTGGTCGTCGAGCGTGGAGAGCGGGATCCCGAGCGACATGGCCTGCTCGAAGGTGCGCTTGGAGGTGGGCACGCCGACGATGCCGGAGAGCTTCCCGCTGGCGAGGAGCGCGCCGATCTCGGCGACGGCGAAGGCGGCCGTGGACCCCGTCCCGAGCCCCAGGACCATGCCGCTCTGCACCTGCTCCACCGCGCGCACCGCCGCGAGCCTCTTGAGGTCGTCCTGCGTCAGCGCCGTCGCCGCCCGCGCGGCGTCCGCGCGCACCGCGAAGCGCGCCGGCCGGCGCGGGGCGGCGCGGCGCGTGGCGGCCGCGTGGAGGCGGACGGCGGTGGCGGTCGCGGCGGCGGCCATGCCGGGTGGGTGGGTGGCGGCGGGTGGTGGGAGTTCTTGGAGCTCGGTGAGGATGGATGGGGAGCTGGTGGAGAAGGAGAGGGCGGAGGAGATGTGCGGGGGTTGGTGCCTGGTGATCAACGGGTTGAGGGTTGGTGGTGAATTGGAGGGTCAGCGCCGCCCGAACGTCGGCTTCGAACTTATCCTGCGCGACGCGACTACAGCCGTCGGATTTTTTTTTCCGCACGAATCTCCGCACATGATGACCGATGTTTTCGCAATTGCTCTCTCGCTTTCTATTAGGCGCAAACTGGATTATAGCCATGGGGATATATCGTCGTCTCCCCTCCTTCGGGTCTCCCGAGATCCAACATTTTGCCGGGTTCTGCTTCCATTCAATGTCGACGGAGACAACAAATTGTTGTCGGTGAGTCATGGCGGAGGGGCTTCGCAACTGGAGGTAGCAGGAGGAAAGGAGCATGTTCTGCACCCGCGTGGAGCTTTGTGCCGCGCAGCCTGGGTTTTTGTACAAGTCGTCCAACAACGGCGGTGGGCGGGGAGAAGCGTCGGTCCGCCTTCCACATCGGGTGCATCAGCATGGTGGGCGCGTCCACGCTTGACCGCACCCGCACTTCCTTCAACGCCGCCCTTTGGAAGAAGCTCAAGGACCTCATGCGTGAGCACGAGGTCATCGATCGACACCGCATTCAACCAATTTTGAAATTCGTGAACCGAGATTGCTTATGTGTGTTTGTTGTTCGATTTTGGAAATGGCTGGCTCAATCTGTTTGACCATCGAGAATTCGATAGGTGGGTGGAGAGGAGGGAGGCGTCGCTGATCCCCTCCAATTTCAAGCTCTAAAAGGAGGTGCACGCCCCGGCTTTCACATGTGCCATCCTAAAAATGGCAGATTTTCTCGACGCACGGCGTGCAACCTTTTGTAAATACCAGAATTTTTGGGAGGTTACCCTTGAAGTAGCCCAAAACTTTAAAGGGAAATTTTTGCAGCATATTGTTTTAGCTTCCGTAGTTGCACATGACCTTGGATGAAGATGACCCAAAAATTAAAGTTGTTATTTTTGACGATGCAAAGAACTTTAGAGTACAAAAACAATGTCCTGTTAGCAAAATAGCAGCTGTCAAAGTAATAGCACAAGATGATTGTAAGATATATTTTTTTCTTCTCATGTCAGCACAAGTTAGCCAGCTTTTATGTTGAGCATTCTATAATTCTATAAGCATTTGACTGAACTAAAATTCTGCCATATGCAGAGTTTTAGAGCACAGGTGAGTATGAATGATGAAAAAATAATTAAATTCAGAGAACGTTTCTGCATAACCAAAAAATGCCACTAACAGGAGGATCACTCCCAGCTCCATTTTAATTGTGAAGATCATGATCAGACACTAAGTACACAGCATTCTGACGCCGAAAAGTAGTACTGAAAGCAGTATTACAGAACAGAATCATAATACATCAAGGCATCAGAGATAACATCTATTCTTCAGACAGAGACAGTGGCACATATCTTCTCATGAACTTGAGCAAGCGCTTGTGGCCTGCAATCCCCGACTCCTTTTGACATTGGACCTCCGAGCGCCGCCGGTTATGAATTTTTTAGGCAAAAATTTTGGAGCCCATTCAGCAAAAAAACAAAACGAAAATTACTGAAAGAGCCATCATGGACGTTCTTGCTGAGAAATTTTATAATGTACAGGAACAAGCCAGGAGATACGGTCGAATCGAGATTCGAGAGATGCAGTACAATTTTTCCGTTGCATTCAGATTCATTTCTTGCAAGAACCAACAATTCCATTACATTCAGACCCATCGCCTTCCACAAAGGCACAGACTACACAGACCGACAGAACACCAACTCACGCACTCAGAAACGAAACCGTAGCACGAGAACAGGAGCAGCATCCAGCAGAGTCGACTCGATGGAGCAGCAGCAGGCGCAGGTCAGCCGCCGAAGCCGTAGAGGGTGCGTCCCTGTCGCTTGAGCGCGTAGACGACGTCCATGGCGGTGACGGTCTTGCGGCGGGCGTGCTCGGTGTAGGTGACGGCGTCGCGGATGACGTTCTCGAGGAAGATCTTGAGCACGCCTCGGGTCTCCTCGTAGATGAGCCCCGAGATGCGCTTCACGCCGCCACGGCGAGCCAGACGACGGATCGCCGGCTTGGTGATGCCCTGGATGTTGTCCCGCAGCACCTTCCGATGACGCTTCGCGCCGCCCTTGCCGAGGCCCTTCCCGCCCTTGCCGCGGCCGGACATGGTTGACTGCTTGGAGCTGACTGAGATGGAAACGGATGAGGAGCGGTGGTGGTGGCGGCTGGTGGGATGATTGTGATTTGGGAGGAATCGAAGGGGGATTTAACAAGGGAGGAGTGTGCAGCCTGCCGTTGGATCCGCACGGGATTGGACGGTCGGGATGGCGATCCGCGAGAGAGATGGCGCGGATCTGTGACGTGGCTCTCAAATTTCGTTGTTCGTTCAGGCGGGTGGCAGCTCAAATTTTGGACTTTGCTGGTTCCAAGCGAGCCATTCGTGCGTTCGTTCATCGTCCGTTCGAAACTTGAGTACACCACAACGGATGGAATTACTCTCTCTGTAAAGAAATATAAGTGTTTGTATCACTACTTTAATGATTTAAACATTTTTATATTACTTTACAGAGGAAGTACGTGTAACACGATCACACCTTTATTTTATTATCAAAGAAGGGTTTCCTCCTCCAATTTCCATTAAGAAAAACCAACAGCAAACTACGAATACCAGTTCACTTATACAAAGATAGAAGGCCCAAAAGCTACTAGAACTACCTCACGCAACGCATCATAGCTAGCAAGCGCAAAACCCAACTAGGAGAGAAATTTCACCCACAACAAAAACGACAATCATGCTACAACGACACACAAACTAAGAGCGGGTCTATTACAGATATTAAGATAGAAACATCCAGAGCAAAAGCATAAAGCAAAGTTCTTTGCAAGTCTGCCACTGCTTTGAAGTGAAGGATGCCACCACACATATCCATCAGTCTTCTAGTCGCGGCACATTATACCTCCACCCCTGCGCAGACCTGTAAACTTCACTTGGTACTCGTTCAAGCAACTTTGATCCCAGCTCCAGTTCCTTTTTGTTTCGGTCCTTTGTCTACAAAATAGACCACGCCATGATCAAATATGTCATCATTTGTATCTATGGCATAGGATCCTTGTAGATTTTATGCTAAAAAATGACAGCATTACGACTCTTCCAAATTGCCCAAAACATAGCCCATAAATCCACCAGAACTAATTTTTCTACTTTTCTAAAGGTTTTGAGCCATCCTCCAAAGCATTCCTCAACCGAGGTGGGGATGGTTCTAAGACCAAAAGTGCATTTCAACAGACTCCACATTAAAGATGCAGCTGAACAAGTAAAAAATAAATGATCTATTTGCTCTTCCTTACCATAGAACACACAATCTTTAGACCCTTTCCATCCTTTTCTACTCAAAGAATCTTTAGTTAAAATGCTTTTTTTTGTTCATTAGCCTGAGATACACTTTAATTTTTGCAGGAACTTTCACTTTCCACAAAAAATTCTATGGATATTTGCAGTTTTCAGCTACTAGTTTCCTATACAAGGTTTTAAAAGAGAGTTTTTTTATCAGCGGTGAGAGTCCATTAACACTATCTCTACCCCTCCCCATTTCAACTTCTTCACATCTTCTTTTTAAATTGTTCCATAGCTCCAGAGTATCTTCACATAAGGTTCTCCTAAATCTAAAACCCTGCCACCCTTTACAGATGGCCTCATCCATAGTAACATTATGATCAAACCAGAGGTTGTATAGCCTAGGATAATTATCTTTTAAAGCATGGTCATCTACCCATATATCCTCCTAGAATCTAGTTCCTTTTCCATCTCCCAGTTTCTTCATAGCAAACTTATAAAAGATCTCTTTTACTTTCAGCAAGCTCCCCAGAACTGGGAATCTCCTTGTTTTTTCTTCACGCTTGAAATACATCCATCAGGAACATATTTGTCAAACAACACCTTTTGCCACAAACCCTCATCTTGTTCCATTTTCCAGAACCAGTTCACTAGCAAAGCTATATTCATAATTTCCAAATTTAGAATCCCCAGCCCCCCACAATCCTTAGGGAGACAACATTCTTTCCACTTAACCAAATGATATATTTTTTTGGCTTCACCTTCTTGCCAAACTAGTCTTGCTCTATAGAAGTCAACTTTTTTCCTTACACCTACTGGCAAGGGATAAAAGGACATCATGAATAGGGGCATGTTGGTCAAGCAAGTCTGAACTAGAGAAATTCTTCTAGCTATAGATCCTAGCAGCCTGCCTTTCCAACATCTGCATCTACTCTCAAATTTTTCAACCACCCCATCCGGTGTTTGTTTCTAATCATAACATCAAACACAGGTAAACCCAAATGTTTCATGGTAAGATCTCCCATTTTACATGCAAAAATTTCCTGATATATTTCTTTTCTATCATTAGGAGCAATTCACATTTATGAAAGCTGATTTTCAGCCCAGACATTTGCTCAAATGCACACAAAATGAATTTTAAGTTTTTTGCACTTTCCACATCATCCTGTAGTAAAAAAAATAGTATCACCAGCATATTGCAACATGTTGACTCCTTTATTATCATTTTTCCCAAGCACACCCCTTACTATTGTTGGGGAATGCAATAATTTCAAAATTTTCCCTACGATCACGCAAGATCTATCTCTAGGTGATGCATAGCAACAAGAGGGAGAGTGTTGTCTACATACCCTCATAGACCGAAAGCGGAAGCGTTATGACAACGCGGTTGATGTATTCATACATCTTCACGATCCGACCGATCCTAGCACCGAAGGTACGGCACCTCCGTGATCTACACACGTTCAGCTCGGTGACATCCCACGAACTCTAGATCCAGCTGAGGTCGAGGGAGAGTTTCTTCAGCATGATGGCGTGGTGATAGTGATGATGAAGTTACCGGCGCAGGGCTTCGCCTAAGCACTATGACGATATGACCGAGGTGGAAATCTGTGGAGGGGGCACCACACACGGGTAAACAATAAACTTGTGTGTTCTAGGGTGCCCCCTGCCCCTGTATATAAAGGAGGGAGAGGGAGAAGCCGCTGGCCCTAGGGGGCGCGCCAAGGTGTGGAGTCCTACTAGGACTCCCTAGTCCTAGTAGGATTCCACCTCCCATATGGAGTAGGAAAGGGGGAAGGGAGAAGGAGAAGGAAAGGGGGGGGGGCGACCCCCTTATATTAGAACTAATCGGCCTCCTGCCCAAGGGAGGGGGGGCGCACCAGCCCCTTGTGGGCTGATGTGCTTCCCTCTTATGGCCCATAAGGCCCATAACTTCTCCCGGGGGGGTCCGGTAACCTCCCGGTACTCCGGAAAAATGCCCGAACCACTCGGAACCATTCCGATGTCCAAATGCAACCTTCCAATATATGAATCTTTATGTCTCGACCATTTAAAGACTCCTCGTCACGTCCGTTATCCCATCCGAGATTCCGAACAAACTTCGGTCATCAAATCACATAACTCATAATACAAATCGTCATCGAACGTTAAGCGTGCGGACCCTACAGGTTCGAGAACTATGTAGACATGACCGAGACATATCTCCAGTCAATAACCAATAAAGGAACATGGATGCTCATATTGGCTCCTACATATTCTACGAAGATCTTTATCGGTCCAACCGCATAACAATATACGTTGTTCCCTTTGTCATCGGTATTATACTTGCCCGAGATTCGATCGTCGGTATCATCATACCTAGTTCAATCTCGTTACCGGCAAGTCTCTTTACTCGTTCTGTAATACTTCATCCCGCAACTAACTCATTAGTCGCAATGCTTGCAAGGCTTATAGTGATGAGTATTACCAAGAGGGCCCAGAGATACCTCTCTGAAACACGGAGTGACAAATCCTAATCTCAATTTATGCCAACCCAACAAACACCTTCGGAGACACCTGTAGATCACCTTTATAATCACCCATTTACGTTGTGATGTTTGGTAGCACACAAAGTGTTCCTCCGGTATTCGGGAGTTGCATAATCTCATAGTTTGAGAAACGTGTATAAGTCATGAAGAAAGCAGTAGCAATGAAACTGTAACGATCATAATGCTAAGCTAACGGATGGGTCTTGTCCATCACATCATTCTCATAATGATGTGATCCCGTTCATAAAATTACAACACATGTCTATGGTTAGGAAACATAACCATCTTTGATTAACGAGCTAGTCAAGTAGAGACGTACTATTGACACAATGTTTTGTCTATGTATTCACACATGTACTAAGTTTTCGATTAATACAATTCTAGGATGAATAATAAACATTTATCATGATATAAGGAAATAAGTAATAACTTTATTATTGCCTCTAGGGCATATTTCCTTCAGTCTCCCACTTGCATAATAATCTAGTTCACATCGCCATGTGATTTAACACCAATAGTTCACATATGTATGTTATTAACACCCATAGTTCACATCGCCATGTGATCAACACCCAAAGGGTTTACTAGATTCAATAATCTAGTTCACATCGCTATGTGAATATCACCCAAAGAGTACTAAGGTGTGATCATGTTTTGGTCATGAGAGAAGTTTAGTCAACGGGTCTGTCACAATCAGAGTCATGTGTATTTTGTAAATATTTTATGTTTACAATGCTCTGCATGGAGCTACTCTAGCTAATTGCTCCCACTTTCAATATGTATCCAGATTGAGACTTTAGAGTCATCTGGATCAGTGTAAAAGCTTGCATCGATGTAACTCTTTACGATGAACTTTTTATCACCCCCATCACCGAGAAACATTTCCTTAGTCCTCACTAAGGATAATTTTGACCGCTATCCAGTGGTCTACTCTTAGATCACTATTGTACCCCCTTTCCAAACTCATGGCAAGGTACACAATAGGTCTGGTACACAGCACAACATACTTTATAGAACCTATGACTGTGGCATAGGGAATGACTTTCATTCTCTTTCTATCTTCTGCCATGGTCGGGTTTTGAGTCTTACTCAACTTTACACCTTGTGATACAGACAAGAACTCCTTCTTTGACTGGTCCATTTTGAACTCTTTCAAAAACTTGTCAAGGTATTTACTCATTGAAAAATCTTATCAAGCATCTTGATCTATATCTATAGATCTTGATGCCTAATATGTAAGCAGCTTTACCAAGGTCTTTCATTGAAAAACTCTTATTCAAGTATCCCTTTATGCTATCCAGAAATTCTATATCATTTCCAATCAACAATATGTCATCCACATATAATATTAGAAATGCTACAGAGCTCCCACTCACTTTCTTGTAAATACATGCTTCGCCGCAAGTCTGTATGAAACCATATGCTTTGATCACACTATCAAAGCGTTTATTCCAACCCCGAGAGGCTTGCACCAGTCGATAAATGGATCGATAGAGCTTGCACACTTTGTTAGCACTTTGGATCAATAAAACCTTCTGATTGCATCATATACAACTCTTCTTCCAGAAATCCATTCAGGAATTCTGTTTTGACATCCATCTCCCTAATTTCATAAAATATGGCAACTGCTAACATGATTCGGACAAACTTAAGCATCGCTACTAGTGAGAAAGTCTCATCGTAGTCAACTCCTTGAACTTGTCGAAAACCTTTCACAAAAAGTTGAGCTTTGTAAACAGTAGCATTACCGTCTGCGTCGGTCTTCTTCTTAAAGATGCATTTATTTTCTATGGCTTGCCGATCATCGAGCGAGTCCACCAAAGTCCACACTTTGTTCTCATACATGGATCCCATCTCAGATTTCATGGCTTCAAGCCATTTCACGGAATCTGGGCTCATCATCGCTTCCTCATAATTCGTAGGTTCATCATGGTCTAGTAACATGGCTTCCAAAATAGGATTATCGTACCACTCTGGTGCGGATCTTACTCTGGAAGACCTACGAGGTTCGGTAGTAACTTGATCTGAAGTTTCATGATCATCATCATTAGCTTCCTCACTAATTGGTGTAGGAATCACGGGAACTGATTTCTGTGATGAACTACTTTTGAAGAAGGTACAACTACCTCATCAAGTTCTACTTTCCTCCCACTCACTTATTTCGAGAGAAACTCCTTCTCTAGAAAGGATCCATTCTTAGCAACGAATATCTTGCCTTCAGATCTTGTGATAGAAGGTGTACGATGATGAACACGAGTGTGCGATGATGATCATATCAATCTTGGAACCACTTCCAACAGATATCGTCACTTAACCCTCAACCAGTCTCTGTTTATTCTGTAACTCCTGTTTCGAGTTACTATCTTAGCAACCGAACAAGTATCAAATACCCAGGGGCTACTATAAACATGAGTAAGGTACACATCAATAACCTGTATATCAAATATACCCTTGTTCACTTTGCCATCCTTCTTATCCACCAAATATTCAGGGCATTTCCGCTTCCAGTGACCATTTCCTTTGCAGTAGAAGCACTCAGTTTCAGGCTTTGGTCTAGCTTTGGGCTTCTTCACGGGAGTGACAACTTGCTTGCCATTCTACTTGAAGTTCCCTTTCTTCCCCTTTGCCTTTTTCTTGAAACTAGTGGTCTTGTCAATCATCAAAACTTGATGCTCTTTCTTGATTTCTACCTTCGTTGATTTCAGCATCACGAAGAGCTCGGGAATCGTTTTTGTCATCCCTTGCATACTATAGTTCATCACGAAGTTCCAGTAACTTGGTGATGGTGACAAGAGAACTTTGTCAATAACTACCTTATCTGGAAGATTAACTCCCACTTGATTCAAGCGATTGTAGTACCCAGACAATCTGAGCACATGCTCACTGCTTGAGCTATCCTCCTCCATCTTTTAGCTATAGAACTTGTTGGAGACTTCATACCTCTCAACTCGGGTATTTGCTTGAAATATTAACTTCAACTCCTGGAACATCTCATATGGTCCATGACGTTCAAAAACGTCTTTAAAGTCCTGATTCTAAGCCGTAAAGTATGGTGCACTAAACTATCAAGTAGTCATCATATTAAGCTAGCCAAACATTCATAATGTCTGCATCAGCTCCTGCAATAGTTTTGTCACCTAGTGGTGCATCAAGGACATAATTCTTCTGTGCAGCAATGAGGATAAACCTCAGATCACGGACTCAGTCCGCATCATTGCTATTATCATCTTTCAACTTAGTTTTCTCTAGGAACATATAAAAAACACAGGGAAGCTACAACGCGAGCTATTGATCTACAACATAATTTGCAAAATACTATCAGGACTAAGTTCATGATAAATTAAAGTTCAATTAATCATATCACTTAAGAAATCCCACTTAGATAGACATCCCTCTAATCATCTAAGTGATCACGTGATCCAAATCAACTTAACCATGTCCGATCATCACATGAGATGGAGTAGTTTTCAATGGCGAACATCACTATGTTGATCATATCTACTATATGATTCACGCTCGACCTTTTGGTCTTAGTGTTCCGAGTCCATATCTGCATATGCTAGGCTCGTCAAGTTTAACCCGAGTATTCTGCGTGTGCAAAACTGGCTTGCACCCGTTGTATGTGAACGTAGAGCTTATCACACCCGATCATCACCTGGTGTCTCGGTACGACGAACTGTACCAATGGTGCATACTCAGGGAGAACACTTTTACCTTGAAATTTAGTAAGGGATCGTCTTATAATGCTACCGACGTTCTAAGCAAAATAAGATGCATAAAGGATAAACATCACATGCAATCAAAATATGTGACATGATATGGCCATCATCATCATGTGCTCATGATCTCCATCACCGAAGCATCGTCATGATCTCCATCGTCACCGACGCGACACCTTGATCTCCATCATAGCATTGTTGTCGTCTCACCAACTATTGTTACTACGACTATCGCTACCGCTTAGTGATAAAGTAAAACAATTACATGGTGATTGTATTGCAGACAATTAAGCGACAACTGTCGGTGTCAAAATCGGCGGATCTCGGGTAGGGGGTCCCGAACTGTGCGTCTAGGCGGATGGTAATAGGAGACAAGGGACACGATGTTTTACCCAGGTTCGGGCCCTCTTGATGGAGGTAAAACCCTACGTCCTGCTTGATTAATATTGATGATGTGTGTTACAAGAGTAGATCTACCACGAGATCAAGGAGGCTAAACCCTAGAAGCTAGCCTATGGTATGATTGTTGTTCGTCCTACGGACTAAAGCCATCCGGTTTATATAGACACCGGAGAGGGCTAGGGTTACACAGAGTCGGTTACAATGGTAGGAGATCTACATATCCGTATCGCCAAGCTTGCCTTCCACCCCAAGGAAAGTCCCATCCGGACACGGGACGAAGTCTTCAATCTTGTATCTTCATAGTCTTGGAGTCCAGCCGATGATGATAGTTCGGCTATCCGGACACCCCCTAGTCTGGGACTCCCTCAGTAGCCCCTGAACCAGGCTTCAATGACGACGAGTCCGGCGCACATATTGTCTTCGGCATTGCAAGGCGGGTTCCTCCTCCGAATAATTTATAGAAGATTGTGAACACCAGGATAGTGTCCGGCTCTGCAAAATAATTTCCACATACCACCGTAGAGAGAATAATATTTACACAAGTTCAATCTGCTGACGTATCTCATGGCGTGTCGTCACGCCGCTACCAAGCCTTTACTCGAATTATTTTTATTGTACCACCTCAGCGTGTTTAGCGAAGCGGTTTCCTTGGCACGTGTTGTCAAAGCAGAGATCGTGTTCCCCTTATTCCGGGATTCTCATCAATACGGACATGGGTAACCCAACCGCGCCATTGATTGCGGCGCTTGGGGGATAAGCGAGTTTTATCAGGCCGGGGGGACGCATGTTTTTGTCCGCCCATATAAGGGGATAAAGATCCAACCCTTTTACCTGCGCCTTCTTCCTCCTTGGCTTATCCATCTCTGCAAACTCGAGCTCCAGCGCCCAAGTCCGCACATCTCACCTCAACCTCCTCCAACTATGTCCGGAGCGGGAGGCAAGTGGATGGCCTCCTCCGTTACGGAGGGGCACATCCAAAAGCTGCGCAGCACCGGATATCTGTCCAGCAACATCGCGCATCGGCTCCCCAATGAGGGAGAGCTCATCCCCACCCCCAGGCCCCATGAGAGGGTAGTATTTCTTACCCATTTCCTCCGCGGACTGGGCTTCCCACTCCATCCCTTTGTCCGGGGGCTCATGTTCTACTACGGCTTGGATTTCCACGATCTGGCCCCGAATTTCATCCTCAACATCTCGGCGTTTATCGTCGTGTGTGCGGCCTTCCTCTGCATCCATCCCCACTTCGGCTTGTGGCTCAAGACCTTCAGTGTCAAGCCGAAGGTTGTGAAGGGCAGCCAAGGGGAGTGCGGAGGTGCCATGGTGGGCCGGATGTCCAACATTACTTGGCTTGAGGGCACTTCCGTGGAAACCATCAAGTGGTGGCAATCGGGGTGGTTCTACATCACCGAGCCGCATGACCCTGAATGGGCAGCGGCCCCCGAATTCAGATCTGGCATCCCCACATGGCTCACCTCCTGGAAAGAGAGCGGCC
Source organism: Triticum aestivum (assembly GCF_018294505.1). Taxonomy (NCBI): domain Eukaryota; kingdom Viridiplantae; phylum Streptophyta; class Magnoliopsida; order Poales; family Poaceae; genus Triticum; species Triticum aestivum. The sequence goes on along the minus strand of NC_057810.1, from coordinate 66,428,791 downwards.
GGACTTGGGGCGATTCGGAGGAGCTGACCGGACTCCAAGCCTGCGTCCAAAAGCTGGTGGACAAGAAGCTCAAGCTTGTCAACGTGGTCCAGGTCATGCTCATCCGCCGGATCCTTCCGTGCCAACGATGGGGCTTCAACATGTGGGAGTTCGATCCGGCGCAGCACCAGACTTTGAGCGGGATCTTCGACACTACGTACGAAGATGTTTGGAAGGTGTTGTTCAAGGGCGCCGAGGCTCCCGCATCCGCTACCGAAGATCGCGGATTCAGCTCGCAGCGTCCGGCTGACGAGGTAAGCGATTTTGTCCTTTACGGGACGCTTGTTTTCCATAGTTTGACTCTATGCGGGATCTAAACTCCCTTTCCTTTGACAGGACTGGCTGGCGAAGGCCGAGCGGACTATCTGTCCGACCCCCTTGCCAGAGGACCCAGCGGACGCCCGCCTAACGGGGTTGTTGGCTCTGGCAACCCACGTGGTGTCGGAGAAGAAGGCCAAGAAGAAGGCCACGGGGACTCGGAAGAGTTCCCGTTTTCAGGTGCTATCGGATGACGACTCCGAGGCCGACTCCTCTCACCAAGGTGAGGAGGAGAAGAAGAAAGCCTCTCCCCCAGCAGGGGGGAGGGAGAAGAAAAGGAAGGCCTCCCCAACGAGGGAGGCCGAAGGGTCCAAGAAGGGAAAAACTCTTCCCCTGGACTGCTCTGCCAATGCCAGTGACGATGACGAGGACTGGCCTCCAAGGGCCAAGCCCCTGGAGAGATCGTGAGTATCCGGACTCCCAAATAACTTCATGGTTTTTCTTTTTTGCCACACAATGTCTTTCTAATGCCGCATACAACCCTGCAGTCCGCCCAAGGATGATCTTCCCGCTTCGTCGAGCGGGTCCTTAGGTGCGTCGGATATGGATTCTCTTCCGACCACCTCCACCCCCCGTGACACGGATGATGCCGAGGTGGGATCCCGGGAAGGGACCCGCCAGGAGGAGGAGGCCCTAGAGGTGTCGCAGGACAACCTCCCGGACTTTGCACCGAACTCGGCTCCGGATCCCATAGTGGCTCCGGAGTCCGGCGGGCGGCCCCTTCGTAAGAAGGGAAAGACCGTGACACCGGCAGCCTCCGTCCAACCGGAGGCGCCGGATAGCTTGCTGGAGGCGCTCAATGGCGCCTCCACCAAAGAGGAACACCGCACTGTTATGAGTGCGGTGATTCAGAAGGTGCAGCTCGCCAAGAGCGGGCTGACCGAAGCCTGCAGCAGCCTTCTAACAGGCTTTGAGGTAAGAATTTTGATATATGTAAAATAGTGCCGCATAGAGAGTAGCCCCTGATGCTCGGTTCGGTGTTCGGAAAGAAAAGCCGGACTGAGGATCTAAGAAGATATACGCAGGAGTCATAAAAAATATGTCAATATGGGATTGCAGGCTGCGCTGCTGACCTCTGCTGCACTGACTATGGAGGTCAATACTTTGAAGGAAAGCCTTGAGCGGTCCGAGAACGAGCTCGGCCGTGCCAAGAAGCAGCTCAAGGACAAGGAAGGTGAGTAACACCTTATTAAAATTGTACCTTACAGAAAAGGATTTTGGTTGCAAAAGGAATGACAAGGATAACATGGGTATTGCAGGGGCCACTAACAAGGTGGCGACCCTGAAAGAGGCGGTGGCCGTGGCCCAACGCAATGCGGCCACGGAGTGCACCGAGCGAGAGAAGCAGGAGGCGCGGGTGGCGGAGGTACGGCAAGAGCTCCAGGATCTCGTGAAAAAACATGAGAGCCTGGAGCGTGACTCGAAGACTCGAGAGTCTGAGCTTGCCACGGCTCTTGAGAGTGCCAAAGCCGCTAAGGCCGAAGCCTACAAGGCCCTCCAAGAAATCGAGGAATTGAATAAAATAGCGGCGGGTAAGGCATTTTTCATGCAAAGTAAGCATGTGAGTGTTAATTACTTGTTACTTACCCGAATTCGGAGCTCTCCAGGAACGTTCGCAGATCTTCCTCGCAGCGTATCCGATGCCGCCGCATTCTACCGGGCCGAGGAGGGGAGCTCGACGGAGAAGGTCTTCTGGTCTCAGTATGCTGAGGCCGGACATCTGGTGCCCCTTAGCGACCAGCTGAAGTAGCTGGTCGAGCTCCACAAGGTGGCCGACCAGGCCATGAAGGGCCTCATAGTTCGGCTATGGCCTAAGGAGGCCATGCCTGGGAGCTACTTCGGCCTGGTGCGGCGGCTGGTGGATGCATGCCCGTGGGTTGAAGTCATCAAGCACTCCGCCTGTATTGAAGGTGCCCGTCGGGCCCTTGCCCGCGCAAAGGTGCACTGGGGCAAGATGGATGCCTAGAAGCTCGTGATGGACCCGCCACCGAAGGGCAAGGAGCATCGCACGCCCGAGATGTATTATAAGAGTGTGCTGAAGGGTGCCCGCACTATTGCGGGCGAGTGCTCCAAAGATGTAATATTTTAGTAGACTCGCATTTTGTTATCCTGTGCGCTGAAAACTTAGTTCATATGCGCTAAGCAACGCTTTTTAATTTAAAATATTACCTTCTGTGCGGCTGTTTATCAAATCTGAGAGATGGCAAGTCGTTGGCTTCAGCCCCCATGCCACGAGTGCTGGGGTGTTCGGGATAAATTTGAGCACTCTTGTTCCCATATTTGGGTCCATCTAGGGAGGCGCTCAACACAACGAACAAGGCAACCGGACTTATAATGCTTGAACACTCTCACTTAGCCATAGAATTCTATAATTTTAAATTTTGGCGAAGCCCCTAGTCTTCGAAAGGCCGAATTTGGGCGCTATCCATGCCTGGGCCGGACAAAGTCGGCTCCTCGCTCTAAGTGGCATAAGTCTTTAAGGACTCGCAAAAAACCTCTTGAACAGCGACCAACTCTCGCCTCATCATGACGGTCAGTTTTAGCTTTCTCCACTGAGGCATTAACCCAACTCAACTGGGGCGCAATCGCAGTGGTTCTCCCAGTGCTACCTTAGCCGATACAACGAAACGTAAGGTGCCAAAACGTGGGAGCCGGGCAAACCCAACTATTGACCCAAGACATGATTCGGAGCTGATGCATATAATGCTATAAGTTCGGGGTGCCGCACTTGTGAAAGTGTTCGGACTTATCACACCATGATGCGGGAAACATAAGCCCCTGGTGTATTTAGCCATACCAAAACGTACGGATGCGATATGTCACAAATGAACATATGTATAAAAGAGAAATGCAATTGGAAGCAAAAAGGTGCTGCATTACTTATTCAAGAAAAACTGTTGTAAGTGCAAAACGATACAAATGGTGCGATAAGCAAAGGATGGGACTGTTAAACATGTCCCCCTCCAGGGGTAGGCTGCGGAATGGTGCATAAAACAGATTTAATGCTCGTAATGGAGACCACCTGGATATTCGTTGTAGCCTTTCTTCTTCCCTGGCTGTTGCATCGTGAGTTCGGCAGGTCTACTGCCGGACAGGGCCTCTGACGAACGGAGTCCTATGGGTAAAAATAAAAAGGAAAAAAGAAAAAAAGGAACGACACACTTGAGAGCCCCTGGTGTGGTTGAGCCGCAGTCTGGGCCTATCGTGGTCGCGCCCCTCTCCCCATGCCCATGGTATCTTTAGAGCGTAATGGTGTACGCGAAGGACCTGTCTTGACGTTTTACAGGGGCTGGGGTTGGGGCCGCACTGCTACGCGTGCTCGGAACGTGCCAGGTGGTCTTGTTGTAGGTTATTCTGGGCGCGCTTAGCTGTGTCCGGCTGCTTAACGGCCGGACTCGAGAATTGCCTTAAGAGGCTGCATTGTACTTCTGCCGCGAGAGCCGCTGTATGTTCCTCTGTGCGGAGAGAACGTTCAGTGTTTCCGTTGACCGTGATGACTCCTCGAGGGCCTGCCATCTTGAGCTTGAGTTATGCGTAGTGCGGCACCGCGTTGAACTTTGCAAATGCGGTACGTCCGAGCAGGGCATGATAGCCGCTGCGGAACGGAACTATGTCGAAGATTAACTCCTCGCTTCGGAAGTTATCCGGGGATCCGAAGACCACTTCTAGTGTAACTGAGCCTTTACAATTGGCTTCTACACCTGGTATGACGCCTTTAAAGGTCGTCTTGGTAGGTTTAATCCTTGAGGGGTCTATGCCCATTTTGCGCACTGTATCCTGATAAAGCAGGTTTAGGCTGCTGCCGCCGTCCATCAGGACTCTGGTGAGGTGAAATCCATCGATGATTGGGTCTAAGACCAATGCGGCAAATCCGCCATGGCGGATGCTGGTGGGGTGGTCCCTTCGGTCAAAAGTGATCGGGCAGGAGGACCATGGATTGAACTTCGGGGCAACTGGCTCCATCGCGTATACATCCCTGAGTGCACGCTTCCGCTCCCTTTTGGGTATGTGCGTTGCGTATATCATGTTCACCGTCCGCACCTGTCGGGGGAAACCCTTTTGTCCTCTATTGTTCGGCGGTCGGGTCTCTTCCTCGTCATCGCTGTGCAGCCCCTTGCCATTGTTTTTGTCAATTAACTTGCCTGCCTGCTTGAATACCCAACAGTCCCTGTTGGTGTGGTTGGCTGGTTTTTCGGGGGTGCCGTGTATCTGGCACGAGCGGTCGAGTATTTGGTCCAAATTGGACGGACCCGGAGTAGTTCTTTTGAATGAATTTTTCCGCTGACCGGGTTTAGAGCCTCTGAATCCGGCATTGACTGCCGTATCTTCACTGTTATCGCCGTTAGTGCGGCGTTTGTTTTTCTTGCGACGCGACCTGGCATTACGGTCCTTGATATCCGGACTGCCAGAATTTTTGCTGAGGTTGCTGCTGCGTGCTAGCCAGCTGTCCTCACCCGCGCAGAAGCGGGTCATGAGTGATGTGAGGGCTGCCATGGATTTCGGCTTTTCCTGTCCCAGGTGCCGGGCAAGCCACTCGTCGCGGATATTATGCTTGAAGGCTGCAAGGGCCTCCGCATCCGGATAGTCGACGATTTGGTTTTTCTTGGTTAAGAACCGTGTCCAGAATTGTCTGGCCGATTCGTTTGGCTGCTGAATTATGTGGCTTAGGTCATCAGCGTCTGGTGGTCGCACATACGTGCTTTGGAAGTTATCGAGGAATGCGGCTTCCAGGTCTTCCCAACTCCCGATTGACTCTGCTGGCAAGCTGTTAAGCCAATGCCGGGCTGGCCCTTTAGGTTTGAGTGGGAGATATTTGATGGCGTGAAGATCGTCGCCGCGGCCATGTGAATGTGGAGGAGATAGTCTTCGATCCAAACCGCGGGGTCTGTTGTGCCATCATAAGATTCAATATTGACGGGTTTAAACCCTTCGGGGATTTGATGATCCATTACTTCATCTGTGAAGCATAGTGGGTGTGCGGCGCCTCTGTACTGGGCGATATCACGACAGAGCTCAAAAGGGCTTTGTCTATTTTGTTCGGCCCGGCCGGACTTACTGTGTCCGGCGCGACGATTGTCGTCATGTATCATGGGGCGCCCACGCGATCCATAGATTGATCTTGATTGTCTTGCCCTATCCTCCAATATATCTCGCAAGTCCGGAGCGTTCCCCTGTGGCCTTGTGATTTTCGAGCGATGCCGGGGTATGGGTCTAGTGAAGGGCCTAGAGGCCTCTCTGTCACGACCACGGGGTGGTCGGTCAGCCGTATTGTCTCCTGGTGATGCGGGTTCATACGACTCCTCCTCTAATCGGGGGAGCAGCTTGCGTTTAGGGTAGCTTTTGGAGGGGCGTTCGAGCTCATGCTCTTCGGCCGCGAGGACTTCAGTCCATCTGTCGGCTAGCAGATCTTGATCAGCTCTAAGCTGTTGCTGCTTTTTCTTGAGGCTGTTCGCCGTGGCCATAAGCCTGCGTTTAAAATGCTCTTGTTCGACGGGATCCTCAGGCACGACGAATTCATCGTTGTCGAGGCTTGCCTCGTCTCCGAAGGGAGGCATATAATCCTCTACCTCTTCTTCTACCGCTCTCTCATGAGGGCTGGCGTCTCCGTCCTCCTGCGCTGGATCTTGCTGGAGTGGGTTGTCTTCGGCACTGTGCGGTGTATTATTATCTCCGGTGCCGAAATCTTCATTCTTGCTATGGCGGGATTTAGAGCGGCGCCGCTAACGCCGGCGCTTGGGCTGTTTCTTGGAGGGGTCATCCTCCGCTGTTGCTTCATCATTCCCATCCTTTGGGATATCCACCATGTATATGTCATATGATGAGGTGGCTTTCCAGTGCCCGGTAGGCGCTGGTTCTTGGTCGTCTCCGGCATCGTCGTCCATACCGTCGATGTCTTCGGAGTCGTAGTCTAGCATGTCGGTTAGATCGTCAACAGCGGCTACTAAGTGGGTGGTGGGTGGGCTTTGAATTTCTTCGTCGTCCGCATCCCAACCGTCCTGACCGCAGTCCGGCCAGGGCTCTCCTGATAATGAGAGATACCTTAGCGAACTCAGGATGTCGCCAAAAGGTGAGTGTTGAAAGATGTCCGAGGCAGTAAACTTCATGATCGGCGCCCAACCGGATTCGATTGGTGGGGGCGCGGGAGGTTCGGAGTCCGGCACCTCGAAGTCACGAGCTTCGTGAGGGACAAGATCAGTGTTCGGCTCTATCGCCGTAGAGGTTGCAGCCCCCGAGGCGGTGTCTAGCCATCCGTCCTCGATCTACGCAGCCGGCTCCGAATTGAAGATCGGAGCGGGCTCGAGTGCGGCCTTCAGGGTACTGTCCGGCCGCAGAGCTAAATCATGCTCGTCGTGACAGTGCGGCACGCTCGGCTGTGGCTTGAATCCATCGAGGATCAAGTCCCCACGGATGTCAGCCGTGAAGTTCAAACTTCCAAATCTGACCTGACGGCCAGGGGCGTAGCTTTCGATCTGCTCCAGATGGCCAAGCGAATTGGCCCATAGTGCAAAGCCGCCGAATACGAAGATCTGTCCGGGGAGGAAGGTCTCACCCTGGACTGTGTCGTTGTTGATGATCGAAGAGGCCATCGAGCCTATCAGTGACGACACAGAGGAACTCTCAATGAAAGCACCAATGTCGGTGTCAAAACCAGCGGATCTCGGGTAGGGGGTCTCGAACTGTGCGTCTAGGCGGATGGTAACAGGAGACAAGGGACACGATGTTTTACCCAGGTTTGGGCCCTCTTGATGGAGGTAAAACCCTACGTCCTGCTTGATTAATATTGATGATGTGTGTTACAAGAGTAGATCTACCACGAGATCAAGGAGGCTAAACCCTAGAAGCTAGCCTATGGTATGATTGTTGTTCGTCCTACGGACTAAAGCCATCCGGTTTATATAGACACCGGAGAGGGCTAGGGTTACACAGAGTCGGTTACAATGGTAGGAGATCTACATATCCATATCGCCAAGCTTGCCTTCCACGCCAAGGAAAGTCCCATCCGGACACGGGACGAAGTCTTCAATCTTGTATCTTCATAGTCTTGGAGTCCGGCCGATGATGATAGTTCGGCTATCTGGACACCCCCTAGTCCGGGACTCCCTCAACAACCATATGGCTCCTTCCAGTTGCCGATAACTTTGTTACAAAACATGATCATCTCATACAACAATTTATATCACATCATGCCTTGACCATATCACATCACAGCAAGCCCAGCAAAAACAAGTTAGACGTCCTCTACTTTGTTGTTGCAAGTTTTACGTGGCTGCTATAGGCTTCTAGCAAGAACCATTCTTACCTATGCATCAAAATCACAATGATTTTTCGTCAGGTGTGCTGTTTTAACCTTCAACAAGGACCGGGCGTAGCCACACTCGTTCAACTAAAGTTGGAGAAACAGACACTCAACAGCCACCTATGTGTGAAGCACGTCAGTAGAACCAGTCTTGCGTAAGCGTACGCGTAATGTCGGTCTGAGCCGCTTCATCCAACAATACTGCCGAATCAAAGTATGACATGCTGGTAAGCAGTATGACTATTATCTCCCACCACTCTTTGTGTTCTACTCGTGCATATAACATCTACGCATAGACCTGGCTCTGATACCACTGTTGGGGTACGCAGTAATTTCAAAAAAAAATCCTACGATCACGCAAGATCTATATCTAGGTGATGCATAACAACGAGAGGGGAGAGTGTTGTCTACATACCCTCGTAGACCGAAAGCGGAAGCATTATGACAACACGGTTGATGTAGTCGTTCGTCTTCATGATCCGACCGATCCTAGCACCAAAGGTAAGGCACCTCCGCGATCTGCACACGCTCAGCTCGGTGACGTCCCATGAACTCTAGATCCAGCTGAGGTTGAGGGAGAGTTCTTTAGCACGACAGTATGGTGATGGTGATGATGAAGTTACCGGCGCAGGGCTTCACCTAAGCACTACAACGATATGACAGAGGTGGAAATCCGTGGAGGGGGGCACCGCACACGGCTAAACAATCAACTTGTGTGTTCTGGGGTGCCTCCTGCCCCTGTATATAAAGGAGGGAGAGAGAGAGGCCGCGCCAAGGTGTGGAGTCCTACTAGGACTCCTTAGTCCTAGTAGGATTCCACCTCCCATATGGAGTAGGAAAGGGGGAAGGGAGAAGGAGAAGGAAAGGGGGGGGGGCTTCTCCTAGTCCTAATCAGCCTCCTGCCCATGGGGCACCAGCCCCTTGTGGGCTGGTGTGTTCCCCTCTTATGGCCCATAAGGCCCATAACTTCTCCCGTGGGGTTCCGGTAACCTCCCGGCACTCCGGAAAAATGCCCAAACCACTCGGAACCATTCCGATGTCCAAATGCAACCTTTCAATATATGAATCTTTATGTCTCGACCATTTCGAGACTCCTCATCATGTCCGTGATCTCATCTGGGACTCCGAAAAAACTTCGGTCATCAAATCACATAACTCGTAATACAAATCGTCATCGAACGTTAAGTGTGCGGACCCTATTGGTTCGAGAACTATGTAGGCATGACCAAGACATATCTCTGGTTAATAACCAATAGCGGAACCTTGATGCTCATATTGGCTCCTACATATTTTACGAAGATCTTTATCGGTCAAATCGCATAACAACATACGATGTTCCCTTTGTCATTGATATGTTACTTGCCCTATATTCGATCGTCGATATCATCATACCTAGTTCAATCTCGTTACCGCCAAGTCTCTTTACTCGTTCCGTAATACTTCATCCCAAAACCAACTCATTAGTCACAATGCTTGCAAGGCTTATAGTGATGAGCATTACCGAGAGGGCCCAGAGATACCTCTCCGAAATACGGACTGATAAATCCTAATCTCAATTTATGCCAACCCAACAAACACCTTCGGAGACACCTATAGAGCACCTTTATAATACCCATTTACGTTGTGACGTTTGGTAGCACACAAAGTGTTCCTCTGGTATTCTGGAGTTGCATAATCTCATAGTCTGAGGAACGTGTATAAGTCATGAAGAAAGCAGTAGCAATGAAACTGTAACGATCATAATGCTAAGCTAATGGATGGGTCTTGTCCATCACATCACTCTCCTAATGATGTGATCCCGTTCATCAAATGAAAACACATGTCTATGGTTAGGAAACATAACCATCTTTGATTAACGAGCTAGTCAAGTAGAGGCATACTTGGGACCCTATGTTTTGTCTATGTATTCACACATGTACTAAGTTTCCGACTAATACAATTCTAGCATGAATAATAAACATTTATCATGATATAAGGAAATAAATAATAACTTTATTATTGCATCTAGGGCATATTTCCTTCAACTATATCATTTTCTCCTGCATGTTTTAGAATAATGGCCAAAGCATTAGCAGCTAGGTCAAAGAGTAGAGGGGACATTGCATCACCCTGCCTCAGTGCTTTACAAGTTTTAAAGTATGGTCCAATTCTATCATTAACTCTAATCCCCACATGCCCCCCTCTCATAGTTTTCACAACCCAATCACACCACTTATCTGGGAACCCTTTCATTTGCAACATTTTAATTACAATCGACCATTTAATCTTGTCAGATGCTTTCACAAAGTCAACCTTGAAAATTAAGGCAACTCGTTTTTGTACATGTATAGTATTTAGAGCTTCATGCAAAATCACCACTCCTTCCGTTATATATCTCCCTTTTATAAAAGTTGTCTAAGTTGGAGATATGACTGGGGAGACACACGCACTTTGCCTGGTCATGAGTAGTTTAATAATAATTTTGAAACTGACATTTAAAAGACACATGGGTCTAAATTTCCGTATTTGTTTAGCATCAACCGTTTTAGGCACCAGTGTGATAATTCCATAATTGAGTCTAGAAATATGTATATCCCCATAAATAAATTTGTCAACTAAATCTTTTAAATCCCATTTCACCAAGTCCCAAAAATCTTGATAGAAGTCAGCAGGGAAGCCATCAGGTCCTGGGCTCTTATTCCTTTTCATTCCAAACACTACTTCTTTAATTTCCTTCAAAGAAAAAGGTGCTATGAGTTTCTCTCTCTCTTCTTTAGATATTTTCTTTAAGTTTTGATCATCCAAAGAGACATTAGTGACTTCAGGATGTCCAAACAAATCTTTGTAAAATTTAGTAACATACTCTATTAATTGATCTTCACCTTCAATCACCCCCTCTTCCTGTTCTAGAGAAGTAATCATATTATTTCTTCTTCTGCCATTCACCTTAGCATGGTGGTATCTAGTGTTACCATCCCCATTTGTGATTTCTTTGTCTTTGTATCTTTGCAACCATTTCAACTCCTCTTGTTTAAGCAATCTATTTAATTGATCTCTAAGATCTTTCTGATCTTGTCTATCAAAAGCAGTAAACCCTTGATTCTTAGCCCTCTTATCAATTTGGTCAAGTTTATCAATGAGCTCTTTAAAAAAATTATACCATGCATCCACATTATTATTCTAGCCTTTTGTTTTTTCCCCAAATTTCTAAACCTAGCTTTCCATCTTTCCAAAGTGCCCCTTCATATTTCTCGCTCCAAACATTATATACAAAATCCCTAAACCCCTCTCTCAAATACCAATGATTTTCATATCTATAAATGGGATAATTCTTGCTATGCTCTCATGTATCAAATGAATAATGGAGTATGATCAGATATCATTCTAGCTAGTGCTTGTACCACTGTCAAAGGATATTTTTTCCTCCCATTCAGGACAACACAAAAATCATATCTAACTTTTCATATGTGGGATCAGGCAAATTATTTTCCCAAGTAAAATTTCTCCCATTCAAAGGAAACTCTCTAAGCCCATCATTTTCAATTATAATATTAAATATGAAGCTTCAGTGTTTGTTATTCGTAGGTTTATTTTTTTCACTATCTTTTCTAATAATATTGAAATCACCACCTATCAAACAAGGGATAGTATTATCATGATGCATTCTAGAAAGTTCAACCAAGAAACTAGCTTTTTCATCTGATTGTGCATCACCATATACAACAACTAGATTCCAATGAAACTTAGCTCTTCTATCATAGACCATGACTCTAATAAAGTATTCCCCTTTTTCAGAATGGACCACCTCAAAGTAATCCTTATTAGTGCCTACCAGAATACCACCAAATAGGCCTCTAGGTGAGCTCCAACAATAATCAAAATTCTTCCGATAATTCATCCTGGAGCCCAGGCTCATTTGCTCCCTCTCAGCAAAAAATTAAAAAAAAATACTAGAAAAGTTCAAAATATTCCAAACTTTTTTGTGGCGGTAGATAATTTGACGCGTGAGGTGCGCCCCAAATTCAACTTATTTGGACATCTGAGTAGCTCTCGGCAAAAAAGACAAATCGGGTCAAAACAGTGTGTGAACAGTAAACATTTTTACAGACCCTGATTTTGTCTTTTTTGCCGAGAGCTGCTCAGATGCTCAAATGAGTTGAATTTTGGGGCTCACCTCACGCATCAAATTATCTACCACCACAAAAAATTGGAATTTTTTGAATTTTTCTAGTTTTTTTTGAATTTTTTTCTAAGCGTGGGTGCAGCTGAGCCCGGGTGCAGATTAGCCGCACTCAAATTCTTCCCACTACACAAACTTTATAGTTCATTTTTAGTGACTTTTTGTTTAACAGTTTCTACTATTCCAACAAATTCCAGACCATATTCCATGATCATTTATCTAACAAATCTTTTTTAGTCCTTCCCCATACCCCTAGCATTCCAAAAAATCCCTTTCATTTTATAGTTTATTATGTTTTTTTCTTTTCCCTCTCTTCCTGAAAGCTCCAACAGATACATGATGCTTCACAGAATTCACAATTGGTGAGCACTCCTTGTATAATTTCCCATTAGCAAACATCTTTCTATTTTGTTTTCAAATTCCCCTTCCGCTAGCTCATCACCAGACCCCCTATATCTGAGCATAATTCATCTAAAGTAGCATCTCCAGTCTCAATATGATCTGGTGTGCTGGGGGCCATATCAGGATCTTTGTTTTTCCTAGCCAGATTAGTGAAGTACATTTCCCTCCTAGCTATTTCCATCGTATTAATAACGTCCATATTTTTAATAACCATGTCAATGGAACACCCCAAATCAACGCCAATCAGAGAAGTCATATGTAAAAGGAACTATTAACAACAAAGGTATCGGTGTACAAAAGTATGGGTTCTTTCTGTACCGCTTACTTGTGCACGGGCAGTTGTAGCCACACCTGTGGCCGGGCCCGGAAGGGCAGCAGAAGATAGAGCACGAAGACTACCGAGGCAGACACTCAAGTCAAGGAACAAGGAGCAGAAGGCGAGCTGGACCTCCCTCGGCAACATCCTTGCCGGGGGCAACCTACGCAGCACCAGCAAGCCCATCACCCTTGAGGCTGAGAGTTCTGACACCATCGATAATATTAAGACCAAGATTTGGGAATGCATGCATGGTAGCATGCAGATCTTCATAGAGATTGATAACCTACGGGTCCACATGGGACCAGAAGATGAAGACCCCCGGCAAGATCCTTGCCGGGGACGACTACGAGGCCCCCGACAAGCCTTGCCGGGGACGATTGCTGGGCTGCGACCAGGCCCGCGCCCGGCAAGGATTTTCCACCTCACCACCACTCCAGTGCAATGACCAGTGTGCCAACTAAGCAGGCGCCTGCGTGGCGGCATGAAGATCTTCGTGGAGGCTCTACCATCGTGCCAACAGAGCAGCTAGTCAGCCAGCATGGCACTGCATGCCTTGTCAGCCTGGATGCATGTCGAAGCGAGGAGGGGCGGCGACGGATGGGATAGCTTCTGTTGCTATCCCCGATAAAGTAAGAGGGCACGTAGGCAACGCATTGGATGCATTTGTCCTACGATGCCGAGCAATAAGCTCATACACTATAGCTTGCTTTCCACCTCCTGTGTGCCACTGTGGCAGCCCATTTACATATAAAAGGAGGCCAGAGGCGTACAGAGAGAGGATTCAGACTTTTTGAACTATGCATGCACCACAGCTAGTTCAAGTGCTCAAGAACACATATATCCAGACAAGCAGGACTAGGGTATTACACATCTTTGTGGCCCGAACCTGGGTAAAACCCTTGTGCTGACTGCTAGACCTGCTCTTCGTGCAGCTACTCCCCCACCGAACGTAGAAGGGATTCCTATGATCCCATAGGCATTCATTTCCCCGACATCTTTGGCACTCTAGGTAGGGGGAATTAGTTGTGAGAATCTGGTCTATTAGTTAGCGCGGCAGTTTCTTCATCGCCATGGCTCCGAAGAAGAAGACGATCGCAGCGGTCGGCCCATCCGGAGCCGCTCCTCCCGTGCTAGCACGGACGGGCAATGTGGTAGACACCAGTGGTGGAGGAGATCAAGATCGCCCATGCCACCCAGATACAAGAAGCCAGGTGAGCGGCGTCGTCCGCAGTGGCGACGACCGCTCGCATACTGCCGCACCCAAGGATGGGGCCACGCTACCTATGGGTCGCGCGGGGACCTCCAAGGGCAGGAAGACGACCCCACCAGTGCACGCGCCGCGGTCCTCTCAACTCGTGCGCGATGAACAACGCTGCTATGTTGGAGACCCCGAGCGTCACTGCGACAAAAGCCCTCAGCGTCACTCTCAAGACGCGCAGGGCCTACATGCACTCCATGATGCTGGTAAAAAGGGCGCGCAGCCGCGGAATCGTGATGGGACTCCTTCTAATGTAGTTAGAAGTCTGAGTTCCTCCCATTCCTCGCGCATGTCGCTGCCACCCACATGAGCAGAAGCATTGGCGCGGGCGGACCTACTCCTCGACGTTCCTCCTACCTTGGAGAAGCAAGAAGAGTGGAGGGCTGCCATCCAAAGCCTTATTGGCCATGCCAACAGGGATGACCATTGGGAAGCAAGTCCCTCGTGGCGCTGGACCGACGAGCCGGCGTGTATAGGAAGTGGAAGGGTTGGAGGCGTCGCAACCACGTTGTCTGACTCACAAGCGCGTTGCGACCAATGTCAAGTTCTTCAAGAGCACCTCAAGGAAGACGCCCGGACCACTATCAAGCGATGACGGGAGGCACGTCACTAATCTGATAGGCGTGCTGGGCCTACTGCGTACAAGCCTGCGCCGGGGGACGCTGGCGACTTTCCCTATGCAATAACTTGTCCAACATTCACCCATGAGCTGCGGCAGTTCCAGTGGCCTAACACCCACGTGTTCAAACCAAAGGTCCCGGAGAAGTATGACGGCAAGAGCCATCCGTCTGAGTTCCTGAGCGTTTACACCATCGTGATGCAAGCTGCCGGAGCACGAAACGACAAGGTACTCGCCAACTATTTCCTGTTGGCGCTCAAGCCCAAGTCAGGTCATGGTTGATGCATTTGCCGATAGATTCCATCTCCTCTTGGTCCGAACTGTGCCACGAGTTTGTTGGTGCCTTCACGGGCGGCCACGTAACTCCTGGCCAGGCAAGTGATTTGCATGTGATCCCTTAGAGGGATGGCGAATGCTTGCACAAGTACATACAGAGATTCAGCCGTGTGCAGTACAACATCCCTGATGTTCATCCCGCCGCTGTCATCAGCGCTTTCCATCAGAACATGCGCAATCATAAGATGCATGAAGAGCTGGCGATGAACAAGGTTGCAGATGTTGCAGAACTGTATGTTTTGGCCAACAGGTGTGCCCGAGCCGAGGAAGGAAGAAAGTACCCCGACGAGAGGCCAACGTGGGAAGTGACTCTGAACACGAAGACATCGTCGCCTGACAAAGAAGGGCCAATGACGCAACAGGAAGCACAAGGGAAAGACCGTGCTTGCCGTTGAGGAATCCGGCGACCCTGGCACCACCAAGAAGGCCAAGGTTGACGAACCCGGCAAGGAGATTGCCGGGTGCAATGCCTGCTGGGCCTTGGCGGCAGCTGGCAAGTCAGAGGGCTCCGACAAGCAATATTGCAAGATTCACCGTACCAAGGGCCATGACCTCCAAAATTGCTGCCAAGTGGAGCTGCTAATGGAGAAGCAAAGGGCTGAGTATGAGAGACAAGACAAGGAGAAGGGCCAAGGTGGCGCTGAAGGATCCGGCAAGAAGCGCGGCGGCCGAGGAGGTCGCAGCGACAAGGAGAAGCAACAAGAAAGGCCTGTGCGGAGCCGCGACAAGAAAGAAGAGGATGACGATCATGATGATGATGACGAGTCCACCGAGCATGAGTTTCAGAGGGCGACAGAGGTCATGTGTGTTGACAGAGGTGCCTCGTTGCATTCCTCCCACCGCCAACTAAAACAGTGGGCGTGTGAGATTATTGGAACAGAACCGATGGTCGACGCCCAGAAGCCACTAAGGTGGTTGATACGTCCATTTTGCATCATGTTTTCTTACTGTTATTTATAATGTTTTTTATCCATAATAATTCTTTTTAGAGTAATTCTAATGCCTTTTTTCTCATAATTTGCAAGGTACACACCAAGAGGGAGAATTCTGGTAGTTGGAAATCTGGACCTGAAAAAGCTACGTCAGGCTACCTATTTTGCATAACTCCAAACAAGCTGAGCCTTCACGGAGAATTTTTATGGAATATTTAAGGTATATTGGAGCAAATAACTACCAAAGGGGGCCCACCAGGTGGGCACAACCCACCTAGGCGTGCCAGGGAGCCCAGGCGCGCCCTGGTGGGTTATGCCCTCCTCGGCCCACCTCCGGTGCCCATCTTCTGGTATATAAGTCATTTTGACCTAGAAAAAATCAAGAGAGGACATTCGGTATGAAGCGCCACCGTCTCGAGGCAGAACTTGGGCAGGAGCACTTTTTCCCTCCAGCGAAGCGATTCTGCTGGGGGAACTTCCCTCCCGGAGGGGGAAATCATCATCATCATCATCATCACCAACAACTCTCCCATCTTGGGGAGGGCCATCTTCATCAACATCTTCATAGCACCAACTCCTCTCAAACCCTAGTTCATCTCTTGCGTTCAATCTTTGTATCAAAACTATAGATTGGTGCCCGTGGGTGACTAGTAGTGTTGATTACATGTTGTAGTTCATTACTATATGGTTTATTTGGTGGAATATTATATGTTCAGATCCATTATGTTATTCAATACCCCTCTGATCTTGAGAATGTTTATCATTTGTGAGTAGTTACTTTTGTTCTTGAGGTCACGGGAGAAATCATGTTGCAAGTAATCATGTGAATTTGATATGTGTTTGATACTTTGATAGTATGTATGTTGTGATTCCCTTAGTAGTGTCATGTGAATGTCGACTACATGACACTTCACCATATTTGGGCCTAACGGAATGCAATGTGGAGTAGTAAATAGATGGTGGGTTGCGAGAGTGACAGAAACTTAAACCCCAGTTTATGCACTATTCCGTAAGGGGCCGATTGGATCCTAGAGTTTATTGCTATGGTTATAATTTATTCTTAATACTTTTCTTGTAGTTGCGGATGCTTGCGGGAGGGTTAATCATAAGTAGGATGTTTGTTCAAGTAAGAACAACACCTAAGCATCAGTCCACCCACATATCAAATTATCAAAGTAGCGAACACAAATCAAACCAACATGACGAAAGTAACTAGATGAAATTCCCGTGTACCCTCAAGAACGCTTTGCTTGTTATAAGAGACCGTTTTGGCCTGTCATTTGTCTAAAAAGGATTGGCTACCTTGCTGCATACTTATTGTTACTATCGTTACTTGCTCGCTAAAAATTGTCTTGCTATCAAACTACTCACTACTTGCAGTTTCAACACTTGCAGACATCATCTTACTGAAAACTACTTGTCATTTCCTTCTAATCCTTTTTGGGTTCGACACTCTTACTTATTAAAAAGAGCTACAATTGATCCCCTATACTTTTGGGTCATCAGTGGTTCCACACGCCTATCATTTTCGACGCTGAGGATCACCCTGATCACATAACTGCTGTCGGGTGTTTGTCGTTATTGGTATCACCAACAATACACAACCTCAAGGTGACGAAGATGTTAGTGGACAGTGGGGCCGGTCTGAACTTGATCTCGCCCAACGTGATCAAGAGGCTGCAGATCCCTGACAAAGATCTTGAGGAAATGGGTACGTTCCAAGGGATCAATCGGGGAAGGAGCCAGCGCAAGGGAAAGGTCACGCTACTAGTCACGTTTGGTGGCGATGTAAACTATAGGATGGAGAGAATCGTTTTCGATGTTGCCGAGATCCCATTACCATATAATGGGATCCTCGGCCGCCCAACACTGGCCAAGTTCATGGCGGCGTCACACTACGCGTACAACAAGCTGAAGATGCCCGGCCTGATGAGCATCATCACTGTCGATTGCGACAAGAGGGATGCGCTCATTTGCGCCGATCAGCTCTATCGAGAGGCGGTTGCAGCGTCCGCCTCCAAGGCACCTGCTCCCACCGCTGAGAAGAAGACCAACAAGGCCTCGGCTGTCGGCAAGACTCCTGGCTCTGGCAAGGGTTCCTGCACTCACTCCGGCAAACACGCCTCTTCGGAGTGTTGCGTTACCACTGAGGACGTGCCAGAGAGCTCTACCAGCAAGAGCAAGAAGTCTAAGGCGGTCCCACCAGAAACCAAGAAGGTGACCATCAAGGAGGATAGCATGGGCGAAGCTTTTACCATAAGCTCCACCCTTGACAGCAAATAGGAAAGGACGCTCATCACCTTCGTGTGGGCGAATGTTGACGTGTTTGCATGGCAAGCATCCAACACCCCCGGCGTTCCCAGGGAGGTGATTGAGCACCACCTTGATGTCTGCCCCCATGCACGACCCGTCAAGCAGAAGGTTAGAAAGCAAGCTTTGGAGCGACAAGAGTTTATCATTGAGGAGATCAGGAAGTTGGAGGCAGCAGGCTTGGTCAAGGGAGTACTCCACCCGACATGGTTGGCCAATCCAGTGGTAGTACGTAAGGAGGGTGAGAAATGGAGGCTCTGTATTGACTATACTGATATCAATAAAGCCTGTCCAAAGGATCCTTTCCCATTGCCACGTATTGACCAGATAGTGGACTCCACTGCCGGGTGCGACCTACTGTCGTTCCTTGACGCCTACTCAGGATATCATCAGATTTTCATGAAGAAGGAAGATGAAGAAAAGACCACGTTCATCACCCCACACTACAAAAAAGACACATCCGTTACATTTTGGGCCAAACGAATTTTTTCCCTGTCATACTTATGACACTTCTATGACGATAATTGTGACAAAACCTGGTATCATCATAGATGTGGTGGGCTCCTACTTCTATGACAAAAAATCATGACAGAAAATGGGCTTTTCATCCTGGGCGGGCCGGAGATGCAGCTGCATGACATTCTTTGGGCTGTCCATGACGGAAAAAACCATGGTAGAAGCGGGGGCGAGGAAAATATCGGGGTGTTCCTGGTTACGGTGGGTGGTCGGGGCCGAGTGATGCATGGAGGTTTGCGCATTTCTCTCGTACACGCACGCGCATGTGTGCGAGGTGTTGGGCTCTAAGTGAACCCGAGCGAGGCATTTGCCTACCGAACCCGAGCGATTGCACTGCAGGCTACGCGTTACTGAACTCGAGCGATCGATCGATGGCTGTTAACTGAACCTGATCGAGCAATTCCTTCACTACTGCTGCTAAGTGAAGTCGATCGATGCTGCCTATGGATGAATAGTGAGTGTTGCTGGGGGGGTGGGTTGGATGAACAGTTCCCGATGGGGGTGGATGAACATGACCCCGTGGTGTTGCCTCTGGATGAACAGGACCCTGATCAATCAAGCCGGTTAGGGCTGGATGAACAGGACCCCGTGGTGTTGCCTCTGGATGAACAGGACCCTGATCGATCGAGCCGGTTGGGGCTGGATGAACAGGACTCCGTGGTGTTGCCTCTGGATGAACAGGACCCTGATGGATCAAGCCGGTTAGGGCTGGATGAACAGGACCCCGTGGTGTTGCCTCTGGATGAACAGGACCCTGGTCAATCGAGCCGGTTGGGGCTGGATGAACAGGACCCCGTGGAGGGCTGGATGAACAAGACGACCCCGTGGAGGGCTGGATGAACAGTAGCCGGTGGAGGGCTGGATGAACAGTAGCCCGTGGAGGGGTGGTTGAACAGGAGCCCGTGGAGAGGGCTAGTTCAATAGTAGCCGGTGGAGTAGCACACGGTGGAGGCTGCAGGAATAGGAGCCCATGGATGAACAGTCGCATGTGGAGGCTGGAGGAGGTCGACGGTGGATGAATAGTAGCCCGTGGAGGTTGCAGGAGGTCGACGGTGGAGATGAACAGTATCCCGTGGAGTCCCGTTTTGCGGTACGCCACACCCCTCCCGATCAACAAGACCCCTATTTCGACTATAGCGCTCCAACACAAGTCCGTTTCCTCCGTTTTGCGGTATGCCACACCCCTCCCAATCAACAGGACCCCGTTTCGACCGTAGGAGGTTGAACACAAGTCCGTTTCCTCCGTTTTGCGGTACGCCAGACCCCTCCCGATGAACATGATTCCATTTCGAACATGGCCGGTCGAACACAAGGCCGTTTCCTCCATTGTGCAGTATGCCAGGCCTCGTTTCCATCAGCTATTCCGTCCAAGCCCTCCCGATGAACACAATGATGCATTCCGTTCCGACCCAGCCGGTTGGCTCCCCATGAACACAACGGCGATGCTATTTCTCTATTCTGACCCAACCATGTACACGAGCCTTGGCCGTACATATGCACGAGTAGGCGTTCGAGACCTTGCCCGTATGTACGTATGTAGCCGTATTTTCTTTCTGGCACACTGGCCGCTGTACGTATGTGTACATGCTACATGCGTGCCTCTACTACGACATGTGTGCGCCTCTACATCGACGAGTATGTACGTACACGTTCGCGACCAGAATGACAACGCTACGTATGCTTCGACCAGGTGGGTCCCGACTGTTAGGCACTTCCTTGCGTGCGAAGATGTAGATGGTGGGTCCCAGCAGTCAGGGGGGCGAATCTTTTTTTTTGCCCGGACGCACTTCCTTGCATGCGAAGATGTAGCTGGTGGGTCCCAACAGTCAGGGGGGAAACATTTTTTTCACAAAATATGGTGGCCCGTCCGGTGGGTCCCTGCTGTCAGGTGGAGGAATAATTTTTTTGCGCATAATAAGGAGGCACTTTCCTTGCGGCCGCCGTGGACCTAGCTGTCAGCCTCTCCACATACAGTACTCTTCCGATGGAAGTCGTTCTTGACCATGTTGACCATGCCGCGCCGAGAGCACCAGGGTGGTGGACAACGGTGAGGCCTAGGAAGGGGACGACGCAGAGCTGCGAAAGACACGACAGTGGAAGCCCGCGTGGAGAGGAGTACGAGGGTTAACTGGTTCAGCTGCGGTGTGAGGCTGCCGTCGCCGCAGGGCCCGGCCAGTGGTGGGAATAGTAGGGGGCGGTGAGGCCTCCGTGACGGCACAACCGGCCATGGGAGGCAGGAGCATGCGGCATGACCGGTGCTGCTTTGGGCGGCTGGAGCAAGAAGACCAGAGGTTGAAGAAGCACTACGACCGTTGGATGGGCATTGTACAGTCATTGGAGCTAGAATCGTTCATATTGACTAAGTTGACAAAGCCCTCCATCCCCGTCAACTTTGTAGGCCCACAAGTTAGCCTTCCACCAAGGTGGGTCCCAGCTAGCAGGGGGAGTATTCATTTTTTCTGCGTAATAAGGAGGCACTTCCGGTGGGTCCGAGCTGACAGCGGGGGGAACGTTTTTTCGCAAAATACGGTGGCCCGTCCAGTGGGTTCCTGCTGTCAGGTGGAGGAATCATTATTTTCCGCGTAATAAGGAGGCACTTCCTTGCCGCGGCCGTGGCCAACTGTCAGCCTCTCCACGTACAGTACACTTCCGATGGAAGTCGTTCCTTGACCACGTTGACCACGTCGCGTTCCGTTGCATGCATGCGTCCATGGGCGTGGTGCATCTGTTGGGGAACGTAGCAGAAATTCAAAAATTTTCCTACGAATCACCAAGATCTATCTATGGAGAGACCAGCAATGAGTAGAAAGAGAGTGCATCTACATACCCTTGTAGATCGCTAAGCGGAAGCGTTCAAGTGAACGGGGTTGATGGAGTCGTACTCGTCGTGATTCAGATCACCGATGATCCTAGTGCCGAACGGACGGCACCTCCGCGTTCAACACACGTACAGCTCGACAATGTCTCCCACGCCTTGATCCAGCAAGGAGAGAGGGAGAGGTTGAGGAAGACTCCATCCAGCAGCAGCACAACAGCGTGGTGGTGATGGAGGAGCGTGGCAATCCTGCAGGGCTTCGCCAAGCACCTACAGGAGAGGAGGAGGTGTCACGGGAGGGAGGGAGGCGCCAAGGGCTCAGGTATGGATGCCCTCCCTCCCCTCCACTATATATAGGGGCAGGGGAGAGGGGGGAGGCGCAGCCTTGCCCCCTCCTCCAAGGAAGGGGTGCGGCTAAGGAGGGGGGAGGAGTCCATCCTCCCCAAGGCACCTCGGAGGTGCCTTCCCCCTTTAGGACTCTCCCCTTTTTCCTATATCTTGGCGCATGGGCCTCTAGGGGCTGGTGCCCTTGGCCCATGTAGGCCAAGGCGCACCCCCTACAGCCCATGTGGCCCCCCGGGGCAGGTGGCCCCACCCGGTGGGCCCCCGGGACCCTTCCGGTGGTCCCGGTACAATACCGATGACCCCGAAACTTGTCCCGATGGCCGAAACAGGACTTCCTATATATAAATCTTTACCTCCGGACCATTCCGGAACTCCTCGTGATGTCCGGGATCTCATCCGGGACTCCGAACAACATTCGGTAACCACATACAAACTTCCTTTATAACCCTAGCGTCATCGAACCTTAAGTGTGTAGACCCTACGGGTTCGGGAGACATGTAGTCATGACCGAGATGTTCTCCGGTCAATAACCAACAGCGGGATCTGGATACCCATGTTGGCTCCCACATGTTCCACGATGATCTCATCGGATGAACCACGATGTCAAGGACTCAATCAATCCCGTATACAATTCCCTTTGTCTAGCGGTATGGTACTTGCCCGAGATTCGATCGTCGGTATACCGATACCTTGTTCAATCTCGTTACCGGCAAGTCTCTTTACTCGTTCCGTAACACATCATCCCGTGATCAACCCCTTGGTCACATTGTGCACATTATGATGATGTCCTACCGAGTGGGCCCAGAGATACCTCTCCGTTTACACGGAGTGACAAAATCCCAATCTCGATTCGTGCCAACCCAACAGACACTTTCAGAGATACCCGTAGTGTACCTTTATAGCCACCCAGTTACGTTGTGACGTTTGGCACACCCAAAGCACTCCTACGGTATCCGGGAGTTGCACAATCTCATGGTCTAAGGAAATGATACTTGACATTAGAAAAGCTTTAGCATACGAACTACATGATCTTGTGCTAGGCTTAGGATTGGGTCTTGTCCATCACATCATTCTCCTAATGATGTGATCCCGTTATCAACGACATCCAATGTCCATGGTCAGGAAACCGTAACCATCTATTGATTAACGAGCTAGTCAACTAGAGGCTTACTAGGGACATGGTGTTGTCTATGTATCCACACATGTATCTGAGTTTCCTATCAATACAATTCTAGCATGGATAATAAACGATTATCATGAACAAGGAAATATAATAATAATCAATTTATTATTGCCTCTAGGGCATATTTCCAACAGTCTCCCACTTGCACTAGAGTCAATAATCTAGTTCACATCGATATGTGATTAACACTCAAGGTCACATCCCCATGTGACTAACACCCAAAGAGTTTACTAGAGTCAATAATCTAGTTCACATTTACCATGTGATTAACACTCGATGAGTTCTGGGTTTGATCATGTTATGCTTGTGAGAGAGGTTATAGTCAACGGGTCTGAACCTTTCAGATCCGTGTGTGCTTTACAAATCTCTATGTCATCTCCTAGATGCAGCTACCACGTTCTATTTGGAGCTATTCCAAATAACTGTTCTACTTGGAGCTATTCTAAATTGTTGCTCCATTATACGTATCCGGTATCTCTACTCAGAGCTATCCGGATAGGTGTTAAGCTTGCATCGACGTAACCCTTTACGACGAACTCTTTTACCACCTCCATAATTGAGAAAATTCCTTAGTCCACTAGTTACTAAGGATAACTTTGACCGCTGTCCTGTGATCCATTCTTGGATCACTCTTGTACCCCTTGACTGACTCATGGTAAAGCACACTTCAGGTGCGGTACACAGCATAGCATACTGTAGAGCCTATGTCTTAAGCATAGGGGACGATCTTCGTTCCTTTCTCTCTATTCTGCCATGGTCGAGCTTTAAGTCTTAACTTCATACCTTACAACTCAGGCAAGAACTCCTTCTTTGACTGATCCATCTTGAACACCTTCAAGATCACGTCAAGGCATGTGCTCATTTGAAAGTACTATTAAGCGTTTTGATCTATCCTTATAGATCTTGATGCTCAATGTTCAAGTAGCTTAATCCAGGTTTTCCATTGAAAACACTTTCCAAATAACCCTATATGCTTTCCAGAAATTCTATGTCATTTCTGATCATTAATATGTCAACAACATATACTCATCAGAAATTCTATAGTGCTCCCACTCACTTCTTTGGAAATACAAGTTTCTCATAAACTTTGTATACACCCAAAATCTTTGATCATCATCAAAGCATACATTCCAACTCCGAGATGCTCACTCCAGTCCTTAGAAGGATTGCTGGAGCTTTGCATACTTATTAGCATATTTCAGGATGGACAAAACCTTCCGGTTGTATCACATACAACCTTTCCTCAAAAATCGTCGAGGAAACAATGTTTTGACATCCTATCTGCAAGATTTCATAAATAATGCAGTAATTGCTAATATAATTCCAACAGACTCTTAGCATCGCTACGAGTGAGAAAGTCTCATCGTATTCAACTCCTTGAACTTGTCGAAAAACATCTCAACGACAAGTCGAGCTTTCTCAATGGTGACACTTACCATCATTGTCTGTCTTCCTTTCAAAATCCATATTTACCTAACAGCCTTACGACCATCAAGTAGTTCTTCCAAAGTCTACACTTTGTTTTCATACATGGATCCTCTCTCGGGTTTTATGGCCTTGAGCCATTTATCGGAATCCGGGCCCACCATCGCTTCTCCATAGCTCGTAGGTTCATTGTTGTCTAGCAACATGACTTCCAAGACAGGATTACGTACCACTCTGAAGTAGTACGTATCCTTGTCACCCTACAAGGTTTGGGAGTGACTTGATCTGAAGTTTCATGATCACTATCATAAGCTTCTACTTCAATTGGTGTAGGTGCCACAGGAACAACTTCCTGTGCCCTGCTACACACTGGTTGAAGTGATGGTTCAATAACCTCATCAAGTCTCCACCATCCTCCCACTCAATTCTTTCGAGAGAAACCTTTCCTCGAAAAAGGACCCGATTCTAGAAACAATCCATATTGCTTTCGGATCTGAATTAGGAGGTATACCCAACTGTTTTGGGTTTCCTATGAAGATGCATTTTATCCGCTTTGGGTTTGAGCTTATCAACCTGAAACTTTTTCATATAAGCGTCGCAGCCCCAAACTTTTAAGAAACGACAACTTAGGTTTCTCTAAACCATAATTCATACGGTGTCATCTCATCGGAATTACGTGGTGCCCTATTTAAAGTGAATGTGGTTGTCTCTAATGCCTAACCCATGAACGATAGTGGTAATTTGATAAGAGACATCATGGTACGCACCATATCCAATAGGGTGCAACTATGATGTTCGGACACACCATCACATTATGGTGTTCCAGGCGGTATTAATTGCGAAACAATTTCCACAATGTCTTAATTCTGTGCCAAACTCGTGATTCAGATATTCATCTCTATGATCATATCATAGATCTTTTATCCTCTTGTCACGATGATCTTTCAACTTCACACTGAAATTACTTGAACCTTTCAATAATTCAGACTCATGATTCATCAAGTAAATATACTCAACATCTACTCGAATCATCTGTGAAGTAAGAACATAACGATATTCACTGCATGCCTCAGCACTCATTGGACTGCACACATCAAAATGTGTTACTTCCAACAAGTTGCTATCTTGTTCCATTTTACTGAAACCGAGGCTTTTCAGTCATCTTGCCCATGTGGTATGATTTGCATGTCCCAAGTGATTCAAAATCAAGTGAGTCAAAACGGTCCATTTGCATGGAGTTTCTTCATGCATATACACCAATAGACATGGTTCGCATGTCTCAAACTTTTCAAAAACGAGTGAGCCCAAAGATCCATCAATATGGAGCTTCTTCATGCGTTTTATACCGATATGACTTACGTGGCAGTGCCACAAGTAGGTGGTACTATCATTACTATCTTTTGGCATGAACATGTGTATCACTACGATCGAGATTTAATAAACCATTCATTTTAGGTGTAAGACCATTGAAGGTATTATTCAAATAAACAGAGTAACCATTATTCTCCTTAAATGAATAACCGTATTGCGATAGACGTAATCCAATCATGTCTATGCTCAACGCAAACACCAAATAACAATTATTTAGGTTTAACACCAATCTCTTTGGTAGAGGGAGCGTGCGATGCTTGATCATATCAAGCTTGGAAAAACTTCCAACACATATCGTCAGCTCACCTTTAGCTAGTCTCCGTTTATTCCGTAGCCTTTTGTTTCGAGTTACTAACACTTAGCAACCGAACCGGTATCTAATACCCTGGTGCTACTAGGAGTACTAGTAAAGTACACATTAACATAATGTATATCCAATATACTTCTATCGACCTTGCCAGCCTTCTTATCTACCAAGTATCTAGGGTAATTCTGCTCTAGTGGTTGTTCCCCTTATTACAGAAGCACTTAGTCTCGGGTTTGGGTTTTACCTTGGGTTTCTTCACTAGAGCAGCAGCTGATTTGCCGTTTCATGAAGTATCCCTTCTTGCCCTTGCCCTTCTTGAAACTAGTGGTTTCACCAACCATCAACAATTGATGCTCCTTCTTGATTTCTACTTTCGCGGTGTCAAACATCGCGAGTACCTCAAGGATCACCATATCTATCCCTGATATGTTATAGTTCATCACGAAGCTCTAACAGCTTGGTGGCAATGACTTTGGAGAACCATCACTGTCTTATCTGGAAGATCAACTCCCACTCGATTCAAATGATTGTTGTACTCAGACAATCTGAGCACAAGCTCAACAATTGAGCTTTTCTCCTTAGTTTGCAGGTTAAGAAAGTCATCGGAGGTCTTATACCTCTTGACATGGGCACGAGCCTGAAATCCCAATTTCAGCCCTCAAAACATCTCATATGTTTCGCGATGTTTCAAAAACGTCTTTGGTGCCTCAACTATAAACCGTTTAACTGAACTATCACGTAGTTATCAAAACGTGTATGTCAGATGTTCGCAACAACCACAGACAACGTTCGAGGTTCAGCACACTGAGCGGTGCATTAAGGACATAAGCCTTCTATGAAGCAATGAGGACAATCCTCAGTTTACGGACCTAGTCCGCATAATTGCTACCATCAACTTTCAACTAATTTTTTTTCTCTAGGAACATATCTAAACAGTAGAACTATAGTGTGAGCTACGACAAAATTTGCAAAAACCTTTTGACTATGTTCAGGATAATTAAGTTCATCTTATGAACTCCGACTCAGATAGACATCCCTCTAGTCATCTAAGTGATTACATGATCCGAGTCAAACTAGGCCGTGTCCGATCATCACGTGAGACGGACTAGTCATCATCGGTGAACATCTTCATGTTGATCGTATCTTCTATACGACTCATGCTCGACCTTTCGGTCTCCGTATTCCGAGGCCATGTCTGTACATGCTAGGCTCGTCAAGTTAACCCTAAGTGTTTCGCGTGTGTTCCGAGGCCATGTCTGTACATGCTAGGCTCGTCAACACCCGTTGTATTTGAACGTCTAAATAAAACACCCGATCATCACGTGATGTTTTGAAACAGCAAACTGTCGCAACGGTGCACAGTTAGGGGAGAACACTTCTTGAAATTGTTGTAAGGGATCATCTTATTTACTACCGTCGTTCTAAGCAAATAAGATGTATAAACATGATAAACATCACATGCAATCAAATAGTGACATGATATGGCCATCATCACTTTGCTCCTTTTGATCTCCATCTTCGGGGCTCCATGATCATCATCGTCACCGGCATGACACCATGATCTCCATCATCATGATCTCCATCATCGTGTCTTCATGAAGTTGCCTCGCCAACTATTACTTCTACTACTATGGCTAACGGTTAGCAATAAAGTAAAGTAATTACATGACGTTTAAGTTGACACGCAGGTCACAAATAAATAAAGACAACTCCTATGGCTCCTGCCGGTTGTCATACTCATCGACATGCAAGTCGTGATTCCTATTATAAGAACATGATCAATCTCATACATCACATATATCATTCATCACATCCTTTTTGGCCATATCACATCACATAGCATACCCTGCAAAAACAAGTTAGACGTCCTCTAATTGTTGTTTGCATGTTTTACGTGACTGCTATGGGTTTCTAGCAAGAACGTTTCTTACCTACGCATGAACCACAACGTGATATGCCAATTGCTATTTACCCTTCATAAGGACCCTTTTCATCGAATCCGATCCGACTAAAGTGGGAGAGACAGACACCCGCCAGCCACCTTATGCAACTAGTGCATGTTTGTCGGTGGAACCGGTCTCACGTAAGCGTACGTGTAAGGTTGGTCCGGGCCGCTTCATCCCACGATGCCGCCGAATCAAGATAAGACTAGTAACGGCAAGCATATTGAACAATATCGACGCCCACAACTACTTTGAGTTCTACTCGTGCAAAGAATCTACGCAATAGACCTAGCTCATGATGCCACTGTTGGGGAACGTAGCAGAAATTCAAAAATTTTCCTACGAATCACCAAGATCTATCTATGGAGAGACCAGCAACGAGTAGAAAGAGAGTGCATCTACATACCCTTGTAGATCGCTAAGCGGAAGCATTCAAGTGAACGGGGTTGATGGAGTCGTACTTGTCGTGATTCAGATCACCGATGATCCTAGTGCCGAACGGACGGCACCTCCGCGTTCAACACACGTACAGCTCGATGATGTCTCCCACGCCTTGATCCAGCAAGGAGAGAGGGAGAGGTTGAGGAAGACTCCATCCAGCAGCAGCACAACGGCGTGGTGGTGATGGAGGAGCGTGGCAATCCTGCAGGGCTTCGCCAAGCACCTACAGGAGAGGAGGAGGTGTCACGGGAGGGAGGGAGGCGCCAAGGGCTCAGGTATGGATGCCCTCCCTCCCCTCCACTATATATAGGGGCAGGGGAGAGGGGGGAGGCGCAGCCTTGCCCCCTCCTCCAAGGAAGGGGTGCGGCTAAGGAGGGGGGAGGAGTCCATCCTCCCCAAGGCACCTTGGAGGTGCCTTCCCCCTTTAGGACTCTCCCCTTTTTCCTATATCTTGGCGCATGGGCCTCTAGGGGCTGGTTCCCTTGGCCCATGTAGGCCAAGGCGCACCCCCTACAGCCCATGTGTCCCCCCGGGGCAGGTGGCCCCACCCGGTGGGCCCCCGGGACCCTTCCGGTGGTCCCGGTACAATACTGATGACCCCGAAACTTGTCCCGATGGCCGAAACAGGACTTCCTATATATAAATCTTTACCTCCGGACCATTCTGGAACTCCTCGTGACGTCCGGGATCTCATCCGGGACTCCGAACAACATTCGGTAACCACATACAAACTTCCTTTATAACCCTAGCGTCATCGAACCTTAAGTGTGTAGACCCTACGGATTCGGGAGACATGTAGTCATGACCGAGATGTTCTCCAGTCAATAACCAACAGCGGGATCTGGATACCCATGTTGGCTCCCACATGTTCCACGATGATCTCATCGGATGAACCACGATGTCAAGGACTCAATCAATCCCGTATACAATTCCCTTTGTCTAGCGGTATGGTACTTGCCCGAGATTCGATCGTCGGTATACCGATACCTTGTTCAATCTCGTTACCGGCAAGTCTCTTTACTCGTTCCGTAACACATCATCCCGTGATCAACCCCTTGGTCACATTGTGCACATTATGATGATGTCCTACCGAGTGGGCCCAGAGATACCTCTCCGTTTACACAGAGTGACAAAATCCCAATCTCGATTCGTGCCAACCCAACAGACACTTTCAGAGATACCCGTAGTGTACCTTTATAGCCACCCAGCTACGTTGTGACGTTTGGCACACCCAAAGCAATCCTACGGTATCCGGGAGTTGCACAATCTCATGGTCTAAGGAAATGATACTTGACATTAGAAAAGCTTTAGCATACGAACTACATGATCTTGTGCTAGGCTTAGGATTGGGTCTTGTCCATCACATCATTCTCCTAATGATGTGATCCCGTTATCAACGACATCCAATGTCCATGGTCAGGAAACTGTAACCATCTATTGATTAACGAGCTAGTCAACTAGAGGTTTACTAGGGACATGGTGTTGTCTATGTATCAACACATGTATCTGAGTTTCCTATCAATACAATTCTAGCATGGATAATAAACGATTATCATGAACAAGGAAATATAATAATAATCAATTTATTATTGCCTCTAGGGCATATTTCCAACAGCATCCCCACTGTCAGCCTCTCACGTACAGTCATCTTCCGATGACTCTCGGTTGTTGACCACATCATGCCGAGCGTACCAAGTCCGGTGGACGAGGCGAGGCCCCAGACTAGAACGACCCGGAGATGGGGAAGACGGGGCAGTGGAGTCGCAGATGGAGAGGAGTGGGAAACTTGACTGGTTCGGGTGCGCGGAAGCATAGCCGCGGTGCCGCCCACGGGAGACAGGAGCAATAATAGAGGTTGAAGAAGGAGCACGGCTGTTGGATTAACATCCAACGGCCTAGCTGCTAGAATCATTTGTTGATTAAGTTGACAAAGCCCTGCGTACACGTCCGCTTAGTAGGCCCACAAGTTAGCCACCAAATTTGACGGGTCGCAGCTATCAACGGGAGGAATAAATTTTTTCGCATAACAAGGAGGCACTCCCTTACGTGCGAAGATACAACCGGTGGGTCCCAGCTGTCAGGTGGAGGAAACATTTTTTTCAGCTTAATAAGGAGGAACTTTCCTTGCAAGCAACCATGGACCTCGTGGGTCCCAGCCTCAGGCTCTCCATGTACAGTCCTCTTCTGATGACTCGTTTTTTGACCACGCCGCACCGAGCACAGCGAGGCAGTGGACGACGGCGAGGTCCCGGACGGGAACGACTCGTAGATGGGAAGACGCGGCAGTGGAGTCGCAGATTGAGAGGAGGAGAAGGGTTATAACTGGTTCTGGTGTGGCGTGGGGCTGCAGTTGGTGGAGAATAACAGGATGTGTGGAGGGGTGGAGGGATAGCCTGGCCGACGGTGGGGTAACGCTTCGCAGCGTTGCATGCTAAGCAGAGCCGCTAGCCGCTGGAGGCCGGACTAGGCGGTCCCGGCGACGCTAGAGGAAGAAGACGAGAGATTGAAGGTGCATGCTAGCCATTGGATATAAATCCAATGGCTGTGGATGTCATAATCATTTGTTGACCAAGTTGACAACGCCTTGCGTAGGCTTCGACCTATTGGCCCACATGTCAGCCTGCAAAAATGCGGCATATATTTAACCCATGTTTTCTAGAATGTACAGTCCATTTGCTGGGCTGGGTGAACAAATAATTTCGCGTCAATGCGGCCCATTTATATTTTCTAAGAAATCCAAGCCCATTTGCACTTCCTTGAAATACACGATTAGATGGGCTCATTATATATATAATGTTATGTTAGAAGGTGCAATTAATATCAAAAAATAAACCGGAGAGGCACATTATATATATATATATATATATATATATATATATATAATTAACAAATTAGCGAGTTATTGCTCAAAATAAAAATGAGCGCGTTATTATTACATTGGTCCTTAAAATCTTCGCAAGCTTTTGTACGCAATCACCAAGATTTTCCTTGCCTGTTAGTCAAAAACAACCAGGATTTTCCTTGCCAACTTCTGTTAAACATTTACTTTTATAAGTTAATAACACGTGGGATGTTTTTATAATGTATATATAAGTCTTTATAAAATATACGATAATAGTAATAATATAAATATATATAATGTGGTTAGAAGGGAAAACATAAATTGGACACAACATTATTATTCTTATATATAGATAAATAGAGCAGAGACCAGCTTTTTATTAAAAAAATACATTGGGCTGCCGATCTTTAAGAAAAAGCCCATAGGCCGGTATGGACCTCAAAAAATAAGTTGAAACCACTGTCTCCGTATGTCGTGGGCTTCGCATGTTAAAATACAAAACCTAGGCCTAGCTAATACTTGTTCGCCCTCTGAAAAAAAATGATACCAGATCCCCGAGCGAACTGGATTAAAGAGGGGGCCGGCGGCACGACTGAAGAAGCACATCAGGAGCAATTTTTTTCTTCAGTGGATGGCTCTCGATGGTGTTTTTTTACTTGCCTCTGCACCATACAACTTGTATTTTTAGCCTCCCAGTCCGTGGTGGACCAGCAACCCATTTGCAAGGCGGGCCAGCCTACAGAAACCAGCACTCGATTTTTCATCAAGCCCCCAAAACAACACAATACTATGTTTGTTTTGAGGCCGAAAACATTACGGCAGGGGTTGAGTGGGGGAGGAGGGAAGACAGAGAAAAAAGATTTAAAAGAGCTGATGCGCCATTGCTACCCTAACAAAGTAGGTGCAATTCTTCTCGGGAAGAAGGTGTGCCATTGACACCCA
The DNA here is from genome assembly GCF_018294505.1 of Triticum aestivum. NCBI lineage: Eukaryota > Viridiplantae > Streptophyta > Magnoliopsida > Poales > Poaceae > Triticum > Triticum aestivum. Next base: position 66,396,672 of record NC_057810.1, on the reverse strand, counting down.
CACGTCACATACTCCACACTAGGCATACTAACAAGTTCACACACAAGTACAACAGAAAAGGTAAACATTTGTATCAAACTCAGGTTCACAGGACACGTTCATATTCATAGCCAACATTCACTATCAACAACTCAAAAGATTCATATATACACAAGTTCAGCATGTCTATGCATCCAAATGATTGATAGATCACACGACAATATTCATAGATAATTCACAAAAAGATTCAGATATACACATGTTTAGTATGTTTATGCATCCAAATGATTGAGATCACATCCAATATGATCCATGGACAAACTTTAATTACCTAGGTACAGACTGGTAAATGGTGTTCAGTCGGAGGTACTTCTTGCTAAAATTAATGCTTGTACGAGTAAACTTTCGAGTACATAAGAGGCAGCACAGACAATCTGAACTTTGCTTGTAGGTTTATCCTCAAATAGTTGCCTCGTGCCAAGGGAGGTTTGAGCAACTTGGCCACTACTTTCATCCAACTAGTTTACTGGATCATCTTGGTCCTGTAGCTCGCCAAAATTTACATTGCAGACGAGAAAGGAGGCGGTTGAGAAAATGAACCACCTAAATTTCTTGTGCAGTTCAACTGAAATGGAGCATCCCTGGCGTGCAGACTGATTAAGTGCCAGATGAATATATGCGTCAACCAACTTGTCTGAAATCTTTAGACTCCATGCCATACAGTTCGCTACCATATCTGCTGATAACCAAAAGGCACAAGTTGGGACCAAATACTGGACTGTGTTTTTCTGGGCTATGCGCCAAGCAATATTTTTGGCGTTCACTCTCCTAATACTTGGAGTTTGACAACTGGTTGACTCTGGTCGATACTTGAATGAATATAGGCACTTATTGTCAACATTGATGCTTGTTTGAGTGAACTTTGGAGTACATAGCAGCAACATAAGTATCTGTCCATCTGATCTTTTTGTGTAGTTCTACTGAAATCACCCAATGTAATGATTTGCCTGCGAGTTCAGGCTCCAAGTTACTTCTTTATAAAATCAGCAAACAGTAGCACAATACCAAATTTCCAATACATGACAAGCATAATAATCAGGATAAAGACCAGTACTAACATGTGTGAGGTAGCATATCAATTACTATTTACTTTGACTGGAAGCCGAGATAAGCGAAGCGACTGATAGCAAAGGAAGAAAGCAGGCCCAGATTAGCGTCTGATAGGAAAGGACCGAAGCTGTCGAGGCAATGAAGCACCCAAAGTTTTTGTGCAGTTCCACCAAAATCAAGCATCCCTGTTGGCACATATATTGAGAGAGTGAGATTACTGTAATAGCGGGACTAGTTGATGAAGCATACCCTAACAAATAGAAGCACCCTCATTATCTTAATGGGTAAAGTTAGCAACATAGTAGTCTTGCTTAAAGAGATGTATTAGTTTATTTAATTAGTGCCAATTAGCTCAACACTCAAAGCATTGCCATGTATCATAGGTTGCAAAACTTTAATGTGCAAATATAAAGGAGTTTCTCATGACAGTAGCATGATACAAATAGATATGACAACAAACTAATATGGATGAAGGCCTTAGGCCCATACCAACCTGAGGAAAAAAGCTTACCCATGTAGTCCCATAAGAGATGATAAAGCACTCACTGGAATCACTCAATAGTATATATTTTTGTGCACTTCAAATGTATGGTCGAAATCACTCTTGTTTACTAGTGCTGAAATTATATCGAAAGATTATCAAGAACTTCCAGCACAGTTAAAGCACTGGCTGGGATACACTTCATTGTATTGTCTTGTGTAGTTCCACTAAAATGTATGATTGGCACAACATGATCCCTGTTTGCACAAGTAGGAACAAGGTGAAACCTTCATTAGCTTAGTGAGAAAGGATAGAAAGACATTAGCATATTACTATAACAGTAGTATCAAAATCATGATGGACAATACGCAAAAAAATTGCCTCATTGAACCAATGGCAATAAATTGACATGCAAAACAATAGCACTATTATGTCATGGCACTAATAATATTCCCTCCCTGCTCCACCACATGATTCACCTCCATAGACAAACATACACACGTACATGATTCAACATAGGGTGCTACTAAAGATTGGTTTAACTCCGACAGGAAAATTAGGCAGCAATAAATTACTGGTACTTAAGTACTCCTAATTAATTAAGTGAGACAACAGAAGTGGAAGGGCTCCCTGGAGGATCATATCACATGTAAGGTAGTCATTGCCGGAGCCCTGGAATGGCCTCGACTGAGGCCTCTAGCTTCAGCAAGATCGCCTTGGCACTGTTTATTCTTCTTCTTCTTCTTCCCCTTCATGCTCTATTTGTCTTTATCCTCACCAGTTCGTGAAACCAAGTACATGATTTGCCTTCTATTTCAGAATTTGTTTTGTCAGTGAGGGAGTACAAGTGTACTAGTAAAAAATAGCATTATTTTCTCATGGCAGTCGCAAAATAGAGATGAACACATGCATTAAATATCATTCTTACCTAAAGGAAGGTTATGGCGCCAATATGGATGATGAGGATTGGAAGACAGATCTCCCATTGTGCAGTTCCACCAAAATGAACCAACTGTTCCATTCTAACATTCGAGTTAAACAGCACAAAAGTCGCTTCTTTTAAGAAGAGTTTTGTGCAGTGCACCAAAAGGTCACAACAACAACCAGGTGAAATGGATATCCCTGTTTGCACAAAAAGCTACAGAGGAAACAGTCAGAGTCTCAAACAATTACATGCAAAAACATTTGGATAAACTTGTCATGGCTTATAACAGTGGCATGGCTTCATTTTACCGAGGCATTAGATTAAGAACAACTAAATATTTGGTATAAGGGCATGGGACAGTGGGTGCACCACCAGTCCAGCACCATGTACCTAAACATGGGCATAAAGTGGTGATTCATAGTTTTTTGCCCTGAAAAACAAACATCCAAGAAACATATCTGGGTTGGTCCTATTTTTGTTCACTCTAGCCACCTACTCCTATGTGTGGATAGCGAATCTAGTCCTGGTCATACCACTGTGTACAGCGTTACCCCTATATTTCCCTTTTCGACCAAGAGTCCGGTTGGATGACAAGTCTGTACTACTTTCACACCCTTTCCTTCCTGTTTGTACCAAGTCCGATGTACATACTAAATTACCCCACCCCCACTTTATTTCTTGTTTGAACCAAGTACAAGATTCGACTCCATGAAGTAGCTTTACCTCTAACAATAGAAAAAAAGGTGAGATTGGACCATCCGATCAAGAGGGGCTGAGAGGTAGAAAATGATGCACATGCAGGGAAGTAGCGAGCTGGGGAAGTAGAGCTAAGGCGGTTTCAAAGGAAGATATACCCGAAGGTCATCGGAATGTGGATAGGTGGGTGGCGGGAGGCCGGATCCACCCACACTAGGGCAACGACGAAGGGATCAGAGGACCTCCCGCACTGGCGCTCGGCCAGAGATAACGGTGCGGCCGGCAGTGGGTCTCCTCCCTCGCTGTCGACGACGCCTAAACTCTGCCCCTCCTCCCCTTCACCAGCGGAGGGGGATACGTCCAGATCTGTAACCAGCGGTGAGGATAGAAAGACAATGTTTTTTGAAGGGAGAAGATAGTGTTACCACCCCTATCTTGTTTAGATCTAGAGAGGATGAGAGTGTGTGAATAGAGGAACCCTAGCAAGCAAGCGCGGAGGCTCCGGCCTATATATACGTAGTGGGGTAGTTTTCCCTTTGCATTCCATAAAAAAATCGTTTAAAATTGTGTACTACGTGGGTTGATTGTTTTTTGAGATAGCTACCCGCTTGTTCCAAGTGGTGTTACGGTGTGCCAAGTTGCACTTTGTATCGTTCAAGTCTGGTACAAGTCCCTCCATTAAATGAACAACCAGCCCCTCGTAAAAATTGTGAACAAGCCCATGGCTAAAATTATCAGAAACGTGGGTTGCCCCAACATGCATTATTATTTACATTTTCTACTCCATCCGTTCCTAAATATAAGTCTTTTTTATTAGCCACACCTAAGACAAGAATTTTTTTATTAGCAGTGAACCCCACATGTCATAGACACAAATAGTGTGGCAAGATTCCCTTAGGCAAGCCAAAGTGTGTCTAACAATTTGAGCAACTCAAGTTAGGAAGTGTGGCAAGTGTGGGAAAAATAATGTGGTAACATAAGACAAATGTAGTCACAATCCAAACAACCCCGTAATTTTTTGTGACATGCATGAAAATTTGGTTAGTTAAATTTATAGTCAAAATTAGGCAAGGTGCATCAAATCAACACATGCAAGTATCAAAAGGAAAGTCACGACATGCATGCATGCATGCATGCATTGTACTCCCTTCGTTTCCAAATATAAGTCTTTTTAGAGATTGCAACAAGTGACTACATACAAAGAAAAATATGTCTACATACATCCGTATGTTGTAGTCCATTTGAAATGTGTAAAAGACTTATATAGAGTGCAGTGCTTTGATGTGTCGCGTCAACTCGTACAACACCGAGAAGTTTGATTACTACAACACCCTCTCCCTCATGGACTAAGCTCCGGTGCCTTAACTGCACCTGCCTTTGGCTGCATGATAGGTGGGCCAACCACCTGTTGGGCCCACCTGTCATAGACGCAAAGGCAGGAGCAGTAAGTCAATGAAGTTGCGTCCCTCCCTCGTGCATGAGCGTGGTGGCTGGTAGGACTAGTAGAAGCTTTCGCTACATGCTATCCCTCCCACACGAGGCGGACGGACATGCAGTAGTGGATTCGATACTATAGAAGTAGGAGTAACATCATTGTTCGTCTTCTCGAACAGGCGAAGAGCCAAGCGCAACCCGAACGTGGCAGTTGCGAATGCTTGCGTGGCAGTATTTGTGTAGGGGTGGGGCGTGGTGCGGTGCCTTGGAGCACGCATATAGCCGGGCTCTTGCATGAGACAAAATTGCTATTTGAGCCCACTATTGTAGTACTAGTACTTGCTAGTATAGCCCTGCAAACCAGAAAGGAGTATTTGCCTTTTTAGAGATTTCAACAAGTGATTAGACTACACCACGTGCAGTACTCCCTCCCTTCCGGTTTATAGGGCTCAAATCTCAAATCTCATCAACCAAGGCATTTTGCGATTGGAGGAATGTATCTCGTACTTTACAAAACTACCCTAATTAAACTCATGCATTAATTACATAGTTCTCTCATTTTCCTCTCCGCCTTGGTCGCGGTGCACAATATTGAGCACTCCTATATGACTAGCCGCTCTATCTACATGCGGGACATCAAAGCATTCGGGACCGCGTGCCATCCACCAAATCACAGCGAGGTGCTACAGTCGAGGCTCACAAGTCATCCCGGTGTGGCCATCATGACCCGTCATATCACAAAACCCACACCTTTACCAGTAGTGGTAAATTGGCCTCGAAGTTGGACTAGACGAAGCAACCATCATTTCACTGGAACACTCGTTGAAGCCCTTTCTCCCCTACCTTGAAGAAAACCTCACTCCAGGCAACTCACTTCTGCCATTCTTCTTCTGTAACGATGAAGGAAAGGTGGGCGAATCAGTGATGCTGCTATATTTTCATTCCAAGAATCTTCTTTTTGCAAAGCACCGACCGATTCTCACAGCCTATTCTTTTCCCGTTTTTATTGCAATTGTGGTTTCCTTTTGATTGATTTTTGTTTGTCAATTCATTGATGGATCCTGGAGCACTAGGCAAAGAGTTGCCGGCGGACAACCCACTGGAGACAACGATCTCCAGGAAGCGAGCACCGACTGATATGTCTCCAACGTATCTATAATTTTGATTGCTCCATGCTACTTTATCTACTGTTTTAGGCAATATTGGGCTTTATTATCCACTTTTATATTATTTTTGGGACTAACCTATTAGCCGGAGGCCCAGTCCAGATTTGCTGTTTTATGCCTATTTCAGTGTTTCGAGGAAAAGGAATATCAGACGGAGTAAAAACGGAACGAAATCAACTGGAGAAGTTATTTTTGGAAGGAAAGCAACCTGATGGACTTGGAGTACACGTCAGGGGAGTCCCGGGCTGCCCACGAGGGTGGGGGGCGCGCCCCTGGTCACGCCCCCTGCCTCGTGAGCACCCCGAAGGTCCACCGACGTACCCCTTGCACCCATATATACCTACGTACCCTAAAACTTCCAGAACAGAAGATAGATCGGTAGTTCCACCGCCGCAAGCCTCTTTAGCCACCAAAAACCATTTGGGACCCTGTTCCGGCACCCTGCCGGAGGGGGAACCCATCACCGGTGGCCATCTTCATCATCCCGGCGCTCTCCATGATGAGGAGGGAGTAGTTCACCCTCGGGGCTGAGGGTATGTACCAGTAGCTATGTGTTTGATCTCTCTCTCTCGTGTTCTCTCTCGTGTTCCCTCTATGACACGATCTTGATGTATCCCGAGCTTTGCTATTGTAGTTGGATCTTATGATGTTTCTCCCCCTCTACTCTCTTGTGATGAATTGAGTTTCCCCTTTGAAGTTATCTTATCGGCTTGAGTCTTTTATGAGAACACTTGATGTATGTCTTGCGTGGGATAACCGTGGTGACAATGGGTTAGTCTATTGATCCACTTGATGTATGTTTTGGTGATCAACTTGCGGGTTTCGTGACATTGGGAACCTATGCATAGGGGTTGGCACACGTTCTTGACTCTCCGGTAGTAGCTTTGGGGCACTCTTTGAAGTACTTTTATGTTGGTTGGAAGAATCTGAGATTGTGTGACGCATATCGTATCATCATGCCCACGGATACTTGAGGTGACAATGGAGTATCTAGGTGACATTAGGGTTTTGGTTGATTTGTGTCTTAAGGGGTTATTCTAGTACGAACCCTTTTATAGATCGATCTGAAAGAATAACTTTGAGGTGGTTTCGTACCCTACCATAATCTCTATGTTTGTTCTCCGCTATTAGTGGCTTTGGAGTGACTCTTTGTTGCATGTTGAGGGATTGTTATATGATCTATCTATGTTATTATTGTTAAGAGAACTTGCACTAGTGAAAATATGAACCCTAAGCCTTGTTTCCTATCATTGCAATACCGTTTACGCTCACTTTTATCGCTCGCTACCTTGCTGTTTTATTATTTCATATTACAAAAACCTATATCTACTATCTATTTTGCACTTGTATCTTCATCTCTTCGCCGAACTAGTGCACCTATACAATTTACCATTGTATTGGGTGTGTTGGGGACACAAGAGACTCTTTGTTATTTGGTTGCAGGGTTGTTTGAGAGAGACCATCTTCATCCTATGCCTCCTACGGATTGATAAACCTTAGGTCATCCACTTGAGGGAAATTTGCTACTGTCCTACAAACCTGTGCACTTGCAGGCCCAACAACGTCTACAAGAAGAAGGTTGTGTAGTAGACATCAAGCTCTTTTCTGGCGCCGTTTCCAGGGAGGTTAGCGCTTGAAGGTATATATTTAGATCATGCAATCAAATCTTTTTGTTTCTTGTTTTAGCACTAGTTTATTTTATAAAATAAAACTACAAAAAAATGGAATTAAGGTTGTCTCATACGCTTCATCTTTTTAATATCTTTCGTGAGAATGATGGAAAAGAAAATTGTGCTCAAGTGCTAGAAAAAGAAATCTATAGAATGTTTTTATTTTATGAGCATGATTGCAATGTTGTTAGTATGAATTCTTTGAAATATCCATGATGCTAATGATATGCAAAGCCATAAGCTTGGGGAAGCTATGTTTGATGGAGATGATATTTTTTGTCCCCCAAGCTTTGATGAGCAAATTTACTATGATGAAAGCATGCCTCCTATCTATGATGATATGCTTTAAAGAATAATGATAACCATGAAACGTGTCATCTTGATCTTAATTTTCAATCACTTGATAGTTATTTTGTTGAGTTTGCTCCCACTACTATTCATGAGAAGAAATTTGCTTATGTGGAGAGTAGTAAATTTTCTATGCTTGTAGATCATGAAAAGAATGCTTTAGGTTCTGGTTATATTGTTGAATTAATTCATGATGCTACTGAAAATTATTATGAGGGAGGAATATATGCTTGTAGGAATTGCAATAATGTCAAGTTTCCTCCCTATGTGCTTAAATTCTTGAAGCTATGCTTGTGTTACCTGCCTATGCTAGTTGATTATTGTTCCCATAAGTTGTTTACTCAAAAAATCCACATGCATAGGAAGTGGGTTAGGCTTAAATGTGCTAGTCATATGCTTCATGATGCTCTCTTTATGTTTCAATTCTTATCCTTTTTGTGAGCATCATTGTCATCATCATGCCTAGCTAGAAAGGCGTTAAAGAAAAGCACTTGTTGGGAGACAACCCAATATTTATCCTTACTGTTTTTGTGTGTCCACATGATTATGCTACTGCAGTAATCATGTTTTATAGCTTTTGTTTCAATAAAGTGCCAAGTAGAACCTTTGGGAAGACTTAGGTGAAGTTTATGTGATCTTGCTGTGAAAAACAGAAACTTTAGTGCTCACGAGATTAGCTGTCATTTTTTACTGGAGAGTGCTTTTAGGTTGATTCTTTTTGCAGATGATTAACAGACAAATTTCTCAGGTCCATCAATTTATTTCATAATTTTTGGTGTTCAATAAGTATACTTTTGGTACATATTACTACAGACTGTTCTGTTTTTGACAGATTCTGTTTTCATTGTGTTGTTTGCTTATTTTGATGCATCTATGGCTAGTATTAAGTGGTATGAACCATATAGAAGTTGGAATACAGTAGGTTTTACACCAATATGAATTTAGAATGAGTTCATTACAGTACCTAAGTGGTGGTTTTATTTTCTTATACTAACGGAGCTTACGAGTTTTGTGTTGAGTTTTGTGTGGTTGAAGTTTTCAAGTTTTGGGTAAGGATTCGATGGGCTATGGAATAAGGAGTGGCAAGAGCCTAAGCTTGGGGATTCCTAAGGCATCCAAAGGTAATATTCAAGGACAACCAAGAGCGTAAGCTTGGGGATGCCCCGGAAGGCATCCCCTCTTTCGTCTTCGTTCATCGGTAACTTTACTTGGAGCTATATTTATATTCACCACATGATATGTGTTTTGCTTGGAGCGTCATTTTATTTTGTTAGTATTTGCTTGCTGTTATTTAGATTAATGTTTTGCATCTTTAGTTTCAATAAAAAAGTCAAGGATAGCCTTTGCCATGCTTATTTTGCTAGTGTACATGTTGCTGTTTGAAAACAGAAAGTTTACTGCTGTTGCAAAAATTCCCTAGAAAAGTCAGAGAATGGTATAATGTTGAATCATTTTTCATATTAAGCTCTCATAAATTTTTACAGTGGGAATTTTAGTTCATAATTTTTGGAGTCAGGGAAGTATTGATACTCTTGCATTCTTTACAGACTATACTGTTTTGGCAGATTGTTGTTATAGTTGCATTGTTTGCATATGCTTGCTTGTTTAATGATTCTATTTGAGGATAGGAGTATTAAATATTCAGAGATATTTAGTATTAAATGTTGAGTAATATGTTAGTGATTTGTTACAGTAGAAGATGACATGGTTTTGCATTAGTTTATACTAACCTATCTCACGAGTTCTTGTTGAGTTTGTTGTGAATGAAGCTTTTGATAAAAAGAGAAACCGTGACATGAAAGGAATTAAGGAGACAAAAAAGCTCAACCTTTGGGATGCCCAAGGCACCCCAATATAATAGTTCAAGAAGTCTCAAGCATCTAAGCTTGGGGATGCCCCGGTAGGCATCCCACCTTTCTTCTTCAACAACTATCGGTTAGTATCGGTTGAGCCTAAGTTTTTGCTTCTTCACATGAGTTGTGCTATCCTTGCAATGTAGTTTTCTTTAGCTTTGCTTGCTGTTTGAATAACATACCAAGATCTGAAATCCTTTAATGAGAGAGAGTCTTTGCATAGTTGCATAATTATTTAGCTACTCATTGATCTTCACTTATATCTTTTGAGCGTGATAATTTTTTGCTCTAGTACGTCACTTATATCTTTTAGAGCACAGTGGTGGATTTGTTTTAAATAAACTATTAATCTCTCATGCTTCACTTAGATTATTTTGAGAGTTGTTAATAGCATGGTAATTTTCTTAAAGATAATATACTTGGTATTCAAGATATGTGAAACTTTCTTTTGAGTGCATTGAATACTAAGATAAGTTTGATGCTTGATAATTGTTTTGAGATATGGAGGTAATAATATCAAAGCAATGCTAGTTGGGGTGATTATGAATTTAAAGATTGCTTGTGTTGAAGTTTGTGATTCCCGTAGCATGCACGTATGGTGAACCGCTTTGTGATGAAGTCGGAGCACAATTTTATTTATTGATTGTCTTCCTTATGAGTGGCAGTCGGGGATGAGCGATGGTATTTTACTACCAATCTATCCCCCTAGGAGTATGCGTGTTGTGCTTTGGTTTTTGATGACTTCTAAATTTTTGCAACAAGTGCATGAGTTCTTTTGATTAATGTTGAGTCCATGGATTATACGCACCCTTTCACCCTTCCACCATTGCTAGCCTCTCTAATACCGTGCACTTTTCGCCGGTATCATACACCCACCATATACCTTCCTCAAAACAGCCACCAAACCTACCTATCATGGCATTTACATAGCCATTCCGAGATATATTGCCATGCAAATTTCCACCGTTCCGTTCATATGACACACATTACTTTTGTCATATTGCTTTTTGCATGAACATGTAGTTGACATTGTATTTGTGGCAAAGCCACCGTTCATAATTCTTTCATACATGTCACTCTTGATTCATTGCATATCCCGGTACACCGCCGGAGGCATTCATATAGTCATATTTTGTTCTAAGTACTGAGTTGTAATTGATGAGTTGTAAGAAAAATAAAAGTGTGATGATCATCATTATTAGAGCATTGTCCCAGTGAGGAAAGGATGATGGAGATTATGATTCCCCCATAAGTCGGGATGAGACTCTGTACGAAAAAAAGAGAGAGTGGCCATAAAAAAAAAGAGAAGGCCCCAAAAAATGAGAGAAAAAGAGAGAAGGGACAATGCTACTATCCTTTTACCACACTTGTGCTTCAAAGTAGCACCATGATCTTCATGATAGAGAGTCTCATATGTTGTCACTTTCATATACTAGTGGGAATTTTTCATTATAGAACTTGGCTTGTATATTCCAATGATGGGCTTCCTCAAAAGTGCCCTAGGTCTTCTTGAGCAAGCAAGTTGGATGCACACCCACTTAGTTTCTTTTGTTGATCTTTCATATACTTATAGCTCTAGTGCATCCGTTGCATTGCAATCCCTACTCACTCACATCGATATCTATTGATGGGCATCTCCATAGCCCGTTAATACGCCTAGTTGATGTGATACTATCTTCTCCTTTTTGTCTTCTCCACAACCACCATTCTATTCCACCTATAGTGCTATGTCCATGGCTCACGCTCATGTATTGTGTGAAAGTTGAAAAAGTTTGAGATTACTAAAGTATGAAACAATTGCTTGGCTCGTCATCGGGGTTGTGCATGATTAAATACTTTGTGTGATGAAGATAGAGCTTAGCCAGACTATATGATTTTGTAGGGATAACTTTCTTTGACCATGCTATTTTGAGAAGACATAATTGCTTAGTTAGTATGCTTGAAGTATTATTATTTTTATGTCAATATGAACTTTTGTCTTGAATCTTCCGAATCTGAATATTTATACCACAATTAAGAAGATTTACATTGAAATTATGCCAAAGTATCACTCTGCATCAAAAAATTCTCCTTTTATCATTTACCTACTCGAGGACGAGCAGGAATTAAGCTTGGGGATGCTTGATACGTCTCCAACATATCTATAATTTTTGATTGCTCCATGCTACTTTATCTATTGTTTTAGGCAATATTGGGCTTTATTATCCACTTTTATATTATTTTTGGGACTAACCTATTAACCGGAGGCCCAGCCCAGATTTGCTGTTTTATGCCTATTTCAGTGTTTCGACGAAAAGGAATATCAGACGGAGTCAAAACGGAACGAAATCAACTGAAGAAGTTATTTTTGGAAGGACAGCAACCTGATGGACTTGGAGTGCACGTCAGGGGAGTCTCGGGCTGCCCACGAGGGTGGGGGGCACCCCCCTGGGCGCGTCCCACTGCCTCGTGAGCACCCTGGAGGTCCACCGACGTACCCCTTGCACCCATATATACCTACGTACCCTAAAACTTCCAGAACAGAAGATAGATCGGGATTTCCACCGCCGCAAGCCTCTTTAGCCACCAAAAACCATTTGGGACCCTGTTCCGGCACCCTGCCGGAGGGGGAACCCATCACCGGTGGCCATCTTCATCATCCCGGCGCTCTCCATGACAAGGAGGGAGTAGTTCACCCTCGGGGCTGAGGGTATGTACCAGTAGCTATGTGTTTGATCTCTCTCTCTCTCTCGTGTTCTCTCTCGTGTTCCCTCTATGGCACGATCTTGATGTATCCCGAGCTTTGCTATTGTAGTTGGATCTTATGATGTTTCTCCCCCTCTACTCTCTTGTGATGAACTGAGTTTCCCCTTTGAAGTTATCTTATCGGATTGAGTCTTTTATGAGAACACTTGATGTATGTCTTGCGTGGGATAACCGTGGTGACAATGGGTTAGTCTATTGATCCACTTGATGTATGTTTTGGTGATCAACTTGCGGGTTTCGTGACATTGGGAACCTATGCATAGGGGTTGGCACACGTTCTTGACTCTCCGGTAGTAGCTTTGGGGCACTCTTTGAAGTACTTTTATGTTGGTTGGATGAATCTGAGATTGTTTGACGCATATCGTATAATCATGCCCACGGATACTTGAGGTGACAATGGAGTATCTAGGTGACATTAGGGTTTTGGTTGATTTGTGTCTTAAGGTGTTATTCTAGTACGAACTCTTTTATAGATCGATCCGAAAGAATAACTTTGAGGTGGTTTCATACCCTACCATAATCTCTACGTTTGTTCTCTGCTATTAGTGGCTTTGGAGTGACTCTTTGTTGCATGTTGAGGATTGTTATATGATCTATCTATGTTATTATTGTTGAGAGAACTTGCACTAGTGAAAGTATGAACCCTAAGCCTTGTTTCCTATCATTGCAATACCGTTTACGCTCACTTTTATCGCTCGCTACCTTGCTGTTTTTATTATTTCAGATTACAAAAACCTATATCTACTATATATTTTGCACTTGTATCTTCATCTCTTCGCCGAACTAGTGCACCTATACAATTTACCATTGTATTGGGTGTGTTGGGGACACAAGAGACTCTTTGTTATTTGGTTGCAGGGTTGTTTGAGAGAGACCATCTTCATCCTACGCCTCCTATGGATTGATAAACCTTAGGTCATCCACTTGAGGGAAATTTGCTACTGTCCTACAAACATGTGCACTTGCAGGCCCAACAACGTCTACAAGAAGAAGGTTGTGTAGTAGACATCACCGACCTACGAGTTGACCATGTTGGCGGGCCAACCCATGGAGACGAAGAACTCCAAGAAACAAGCACTGGCCAAAGAGTTGGTGATGTTGGTGGACGAACTCCTCAAAGAAAGTTGGAAGAACAGCAAGGGCCCCACTGTGCCTACCCCAAAAACTCTGATGGCCACCTAGCAAGGCTCAAGGCCGAGTTTGAGGAGATAGTCGCCGTTGAGAAGCAGTATTCCCCTGGCAAGGTGATGGCCCCCATCGAGGACGAGGAGATGGCCCCCAGAGGGATGGGATACCCCGGTGAGCTGCACAAGGTAAAAAAATAATGGCTTATTACCATAGTTGTGGTTTTTGATTATTTCCAATGTGCTTGCTAATATGTTAGGGTTGTGCAGGTGCCAGTGGACGTCCTTGATGATTCCAATGTCGTGGCCCGTCTTGTGGACAACGCCCCAGAGATCATTTTCAATGTCGCGGTCCGTCCTGTTGGCATGGCCTCAGAGATTGATTCCAATGCCGCTGTCCATCATGTGGACATCGCCCCAGAGATCGATTCCGATGTTGCGGTCAGTCCTGTGGACATCGCCCCAGAGATCGATTCCCATGCTGCTGTCCGTGCTGTGGTCATTGCCCGAGAGATTGATGACAAGAAATAGTTGGTCGTGCTAATCCTTTAGGGTAGTTTGCATTGCCCTGTGTTTAATTACCAGAATGATGCGTGTTATGAAACCATCTTAGGGCTAGTGCACTGTCTTGTGTGGGCGGTACTTGCTACTTTTGTTTGATACTGAATCATGTGAACCCTCTCCGAGTTATGGAAGCAGATGTATCCTCGCCAGCTTTTGATGTAATATATGGCATGCTTAGATGTAAGGTTGAATTGTTTATCATATCAGCAGGGATTGTTTGATGATTCTTGGTGTTAGTAGGCTAGCTACTGTGCGAGCTATAGTACTTGCAATACACTCACCAAAGAGAAACGTTAGGGCTGATGAGCTCGTGGTACGCTTATACTTACCCGTCATCGATTGGCCAATAGCCCAAGCTCCTAAAATTGTAGGCTTAGTTGACACAGATACATTCAGGCCTCATTTGGTTCACAGGGTAGGAAAATCATAGCAAAAGTACAGAGACGTACAACACAAAATCATAGCAGTACAGAGATGTACTCCCTCCATTCCAAAATAGATGACCTATAGGCGGGCTAGTTTGGCCTAGTGGTTTTTTAGGATGGCCTAGTGGGTTTCAGTGATATGACATGGTATAGTGCCGTCCAGTCTTTGCGTGTGGTAGCAGTATTGTGGGTACAATAAGTTTTCTTGAAAAGCAGAATTCAACAAAGTCATGATGGTTCCTTCGCTCGACCAACTTACAGTGGGAAAGGTTGGGCCTGCGATATGACCGGGGTAGACCAGGATAATTTTGTGCATGGCAGGTGGACCAGGATGGTCGATGTCCCACATGTCGGCGAATGAAAGTATTCTTTCCGATATAGAGGACGAGCAACGAGTATTCATTGTTTATTTTTGATGAAAGCTATTGTCTCCACTGTTACGACGGAGGAGTGTGAAACACGGCAGCCCAGTGAACTTGGCATGTGCACCACTCCCTCCTTCCTCATGTAATACTACCATACTGTTGACTATATGGCTATAAGGTTACAACTTTTTCTCACTTTCTCTCTATCTATTTCCTCTCAAATGTTTTTTACCTTTCTTTTTTTAGACACAATTGTTTTTTACGCCTCTTTTTTAGAATTATTATTTTTATACCTAGGAGCACGTGTAGAGACTGGCTCTTGCAAGCCCACTCCTTAACTTTGTCAATGCCTCTCTCTCCTCCACATAAGCAGGCTTATAGCCTAGTATTTTACTGGTACTACTTGCTATGCATGCATGCGGCGGGCAGCTGGCGTCTGAGGGGCCAGGGCGGTTAGAAGCGGGCTTGGAAGCAGTCCGGACTCCCGCATGGCCCACCTCACAATATCACCATATATTTCTTGCAGTCTGTGCGCGGCGGGCGGGCGATCTCTTCTCCCTCCCCCGTCTCTCTTTTCTCAGCCGACGCCCGCCGAGCGATTAGATTTCGGCTATCAATGATTTATTCAATTGCAGTCCCACATGTCAGTGGAATTGCAAGACAACGTGTGTCCCCTCTGGTGAGCGGTGTGCGAGCCAGACTGTCAGGGGTGCGATGCGTACGAGTCATAAGTGTGCCGCCTTTTCCTTTAGAACTTGCAAAGTGTAACATTTTCGCGCGATCGATCGATAGGAATCTAGAAAAAAATGACGAGGGCGGTGCGTTCCCGCTCGTTAGGCGGGCTAGTTTGAGTGATATGTCGTGCTACAGTGCCGTCCACTTGCTCCATTTTTATGTAAGCAAGAGTTTACACTCTTACGTGGGAGGAGTGCGAAGCACCGCGGATCTGATTTTGATCGAGGGATAATTGTTCCCTGCCAAATAATGGAGCACTGTTAGCGATTATAGCATGACAGTTAGAGCATCTCCAGTGCTAGACCACAAATTTACACCGGCATCTGTGCGAGGACACTGATGGATGCCATCCGATGCTGCCCGCATACCTTTCGACAACTATATGAACTAACCGGACGAAATTCATGCAAATAAAGCAAATTTCAAATTAATCGGATGAAATTCATTACATTTCAAAAACTTTTCCTACAAACTGGATGAAATTCATTACATATTTTGCACAAACCATACTAAAACCTACTGTAAACGTAATCTAAATGATCGCCGGTGCCCGACACCATGTTCGGCCATGAACCCAAGAAAGCCGACCATTGCCTTTGCCTCCTCCTCATCCGCCTCGATAACCTCCTCCTCTGGAGCACAAGGTTCTGAAGATTTCTGCCTCCAGTTCGCCATCAAGCAGCTAATCGGCCGCCAATGTTTACCCCACCAAGCTTGGCGTCGACTGAGTAGAGTAGTGGTGGCCTTCTTGGGACTAGAGTGGCAGCGACCTACCGTGTACTACTCTTCCTCGCTGCCGGCTATGCCCGCGCACGCGCGCCGACTTCGTGGTCATGGCGGCGGAGGATGGCTGGGAGGGTGCCGGCAATCTTCTTCATCTGCTCCTGTGACAGTACATCGAAGAGAGCTTTGGAGCGCGCCCGGAGCAGAGCCGCCGATGTCCCTTGTCTGCTCCTGTGACAGTATGTCCAAGAGAGCTTCAGAGCACCAGGAGGCCATGGTTGGAGTGGTGCCAACAGAAGGAAGGGACCAGAGGAGAATGAGTGTGGGTCTTTGGCTATGGCTGGGAGCTGGGGCTCAAGTTAATATAGCGGGCGAATGGCAATGAGCAGCAGCAGACGGATGGATGGCTGGCGCTAGAGTAGGTTCGTCGGGCGTGAATGCGGACGCTGCTTCACTGACTTAACTTCAGGTGCGTTGGGTTACAGACATGTGGTCCCAATGGGCATCTGGCCCGCATGTCAGTGACACACACTACAAAAAAACACACATCCGTGACATTTTGGGCCGAACGAATTTTGTTCCTGTCATACTTATGACACTTCTATGACGATAATTGTGACAAAACCCGGTATCATCATAGATGTGGTGGGCTCCTACTTCTATGACAAAAAAATTATGACATAAAATGGGCTTTTCATCCTGGGCGGGCCGGAGACGCAGCTGTTGGGAACGTAGTAATTTCAAAAAAATTCTTACGCACACGCAAGATCATGGTGATGCATAGCAACGAGAGGGGAGAGTGTCATCCACGTACCCTCGTAGACCGTAAACGGAAGCATTATGACAACGCGGTTGATGTAGTCGTACGTCTTCATGATCGACCGATCCTAGTATTGAACGTACAACACCTTGATACGTCTCCGTCGTATCTACTTTTCCAAACACTTTTGCCCTTGTTTTGGACTCTAACTTGTATGATTTGAATGGAACTAACCCGGACTGACGCTGTTTTCAGCAGAATTGCCATGATGTTGTTTTATGTGCAGAAAATAAAAGTTCTCGGAATGACCTGAAACTCCACGGAACATCTTAGAAAAATAATAAAAAATCCTCGCCAAAGATGAAGACCAGGGGGGCCACACCCTGTTCATTAGGGTGGGGGTGCCCCCCTAGGGCGCGCCCCCTACCTCGTGGGCCCCCTGGTGGCCCTCCGACGCCAACTCCAACTCCATATATTGGCTTTCAGGGAGAAAAAAATCGGAGAGAATAAATCATCACGTTTTATTATACGGAGCCATCGCCAAGCCCTAATCTCTCTCAGGAGGGCTGATCTGGAGTCCATTCAGGGCTCCGGAGAGGGGGATTCGTCGCCGTCGTCATCATCAACCATCCTCCATCACCAATTTCATGATGCTCACCACCGTGCGTGAGTAATTCCATCATAGGCTTGCTGGACGGTGATGGGTTGGATGAGATTTATCATGTAATCGAGTCAGTTTTGTTAGGGTATGATCCCTAGTATCCACTATGTTCTGAGATTGATGTTGCTATGACTTTGCTATGCTTAATGCTTGTCACTAGGGCCCGAGTGCCATGATTTCAGATCTGAACCTATTATGTTTTCATGAATATATGTGTGTTCTTGATCCTATCTTGCAAGTCTATAGTCACCTACTATGTGTTATGATCCGGCAACCCCGAAGTGACAATAATCGGGACCACTCCCGGTGATGACCATAGTTTGAGGAGTTCATGTATTCACTATGTGCTAATGCTTTGTTCCGGTTCTCTATTAAAAGTAGGCCTTAATATCCCTTAGTTTCCAATAGGACCCCGCTGCCACGGGAGGGCAGGACAAAAGATGTCATGCAAGTTCTTTTCCATAAGCACGTATGACTATATTCGGAATACATGCCTACATTACATTGATGAATTGGAGCTAGTTCTGTGTCACCCTATGTTATGACTGTTACATGACGAACCGCATCCGGCATAATTATCCATCACTAATCCGGTGCCTACGAGTTTTCCATATACTGGTTCTCGCTTATTTACTTTTCCGTTGCTACTGTTACAATCACTACAAAATACCAAAAACATTACTTTTGCTGTCTTTACTTTTGTTACCGTTACCACCACTATCATATTACTTTGCTACTAAACACTTTGCTGCAGATACTAAGTTTCCAGGTGTGGTTGAATTGACAACTCAGCTGCTAATACTTGAGAATATTCTTTGGCTCCCCTTGTGTCGAATCAATAAATTTGGGTTGAATACTCTACCCTCGAAAACTGTTGCGATCCCCTATACTTGTGGGTTATCAAGACCTTTTTCTGGCGCCGTTGCCGGGGAGCATAGCTCTATTCTTTGAGTCACTTGGGATTTATATCTGCTGGACACTATGAAGAACTTGAAAGACGATCGAACTACTATTTTGCCCTCAACTACGAGGGGAGGTAAGGAACTGCCATCTAGCTCTGCACTAGATTCTCCTTCCGTTATAAGTAAGCTTGCGACACCTAAACCTGCTACTGCTATGAACTCTGATATGTCGCATGTTATTGATGATGCTACTTCTTCTATGCTTGATACTTGTGATGAAACTACTTCTATGCTTGATAGTACTGTGCCCCTTGGAAAATTTCTCGATGAGCAAATTGCTAGGTCTAGAGAAAGAGAAATTATTGAATCTGAATACGATGATGAGAGTGATGATGAAAATATGCCTGCTATTCCTGAGGGTTATCTTTTTGATGCAGAATCTTCTACAGCTATTTTTGCTTGCCAGATAGATACAAACTTAAGAGACTGCTAGTTAAATGTAGTAAAGAATCCCTTAGAGATAGAATGAGGCCCGACCCTGCTTTTGCTACTTCACCTATTTGTGTTCCTGATAAGGATTATTATGAATTTTCTGTTGATCCAGATATAATCACTTTGGTTGAATCTGATCCTTTCTATGGCTATGAATCTGAAACCGTTGTGGCACATCTTACTAAGTTAAATGATATAGCCACCCTGTTTACTAATGATGAGAGATCACGCTACCTTTATTTACTCAAAATATTTCCGTTCTCATTAAAGGGTGATGCTAAGATATGGTTTAATTCTCTTGATCCTGGTTGTGTGCATAGTCCCCAGGATATGATTTATTACTTCTCTGCTAAATATTTCCCTGCTCATAAGAAACAAGCTGCTTTGAGGGAAATATACAACTTCGTGCAAATTGAAGAACATAGTCTCCCACAAGCTTGGGGGAGGCTTCTCAAGTTACTTAATGCTTTGCCTGATCATCCTCTTAAGAAACCTGAAATACTTGATATCTTTTATAATGGACTAACCGATGCTTCCAGAGATTACCTGGATAGTTGTGCTGGTTCTCTTTTCAGGGAAAGAACACCGAATGAAGCTGAAATTCTATTGAATAATATGTTGACAAATGAAAATAATTGGGCACCTCCCGAGCCACCTCCTGAGCCAATTCCTAAGCCTATTCCAAAACCAACTCCGAAGAAGAGAGGTGTTCTATTTCTCAGTCCCGAAGATATGCAAGAGGCAAAGAAATCTATGAAAGAAAAAGGTATTAAAGCTGAAGATGTTAAGAATTTACCTCCTATTGAAGAAATATATGGTCTTAATTTATCGCCTGTTGAAGAAGTATATGATCTCAATTCCTTATTCACTGAAGAACCTCCTGATCCCGATATCCCGACACAAGTAGTAAAGGTAAATTCTCTCTATAGATATGATAAAGCTGAAGTCCCTCCTACTAAAATTGCTAGTCAGTGCTTGGATGAGTTTGATGACTTTATGTTTAAGCAAGATGACTTTAATGCTTATTTTGGTAGACAATTAAAACAAGATGCTTATATGATTAAACGGTTGGGTGATTATATGGCTAATATTAGAGGTGAACTTAAACTTGTTAGCAAACATGCTTCTATGGTTACCACTCAAGTAGAACAAGTACTTAAAGCTCAGAAAGAAGTGCTTGATGAAATGAATAGTAAGAAAAATGATTATGCTGTTAGAGTGGCTACTAGAACTGGTAGAATGACTCAGGAACCTTTGTATCCTGAAGGCCACCCTAAGAGAATCGAGCAAGATTCTCAGAGAAATAATATTGATGTACCTAGTTCTTCTAAAAGGAAGAAAAAGAAAAATGATAGGACTTTGCAAACTTCTAGTGAACCTATTGCTGAACCACCTGAGAATCCAAATGATATCTCTATGTCTGATGCTGAAACACAATCTGGTAATGAACATGAACCTAGTGATAATGTTAATGATAATGTTCATGATGATGCTCAACCTAGTAATGATAATGATGTAGAAGTTGAACCTGCTGTTGATCTTGATAACCCACAATCAAGGAATCAACGTTATGATAAAAGAGACTTCGTTGCTAGGAAACATGGTAAAGAAAGGGAACCATGGGTTCAGAAACCCATGCCTTTTCCTCCGAAACCATCCAAGAAAAAGGATGATGAGGATTTTGAGCGCTTTGCTGAAATGATTAGACCCATCTTTTTGCGTATGCGATTAACTGATGTGCTCAAAACAAATCCTTATGCTAAGTATATGAAGGATATCATTACTAATAAAAGAAAGATACCGGAAGCTGAAATTTCCACCATGCTTGCTAATTATACTTTTAAGGGTGGAATACCAAAGAAACTTGGAGATCCCAGGAGTACCTACTATACCATGCTCCATTAAGAGAAATTATGTTAAAACTGCTTTATGTGATCTTGGAGCCGGTGTTAGTGTTATGCCTCTCTCTTTATATCGTAGACTTGACTTGAATAAGTTGACACCTACTGAAATATCTTTGCAAATGGCTGATAAATCAACTGCTATACCTGTCGGTATTTGTGAGGATGTGCTTGTTGTGGTTGCGAACGTTACTATTTTAACGGACTTTGTTATTCTTGATATTCCCGAGGATGATAGTATGTCTATTATTCTTGGAAGACCTTTCCTTAATACTGCAGGGGCTGTTATTGATTGCAACAAAGGCAATGTCACTTTTCATGTTAATGGCAATGAGCACACGGTACACTTTCCGAGGAAACAACCTCAAGTTTATAGTATCAACTCTATTGGAAAAATTCCATCGATTATATTTGGAGGTTTTGAATTTCCTCTCCCTACTGTCAAGAAAAAGTATGATATTCTTATTGTTGGGGATTTTCATATCCCCGTTGAGGTAACTTAGTGTTATTCGAAATTTCTCCGGTTCCGTGATTATTCGGAATGAGTTTGTTAACAAGACTTGATCAACCTTGTTAGTGGTTCATTTTGATGATCACGAGATGGATGAAACTAGAAGCACAACCTTCTGTACCCTATTTATATTTTCTGTTATTTAGTAGAAATAAAGTAAAATAGTATTTTCCTATCTGTCTCCTGACTTATCCATGCAATATAAAAATATCCCGAAAATAAAAGTCCTCAGAATGCCATGCCAATTTAATATGATTTTTTCGGGAATACTTGAGGATTTACTGTGCAAAAATTACCGCGGGGGGAGCTGCCACCTGGTCACGAGGGTGGAGGGCGCGCCCTACCCCCTGGGCGTGCCCCCCTGCCTCGTGGGCCCATGGTGGCCCTCCTCCACTTATCCCTGCACCCATCTTCTTCCTCTGTCTCACACAATCACGAAAAACCAACTCAAGCACGAGTTCCAGCCCCGTTGCTGTGATTTTTGATCTCCTTGCTCAAAGCACCTCTCGCAAAACTGCTTGGGGAGATTGTTCCTTGGTTTGTGACTCCTCCATTGGTCCAATTAGTTTTTGTTATAGTGCTCTATTCATTGCAAATTTATGCTGCTAAGGTGACCATGTTCTTGAGCTGGCATGTCAAATTTAGATGGTTCCAAGTAGTTCTAATGCTTGATATAGGCCCTAGGCACTTGTGGGAGTAGTTGCTATCAATTTTATTGAAGTTGGTTCACTTTTATTTGAAGTTACTAAAAGTTTCAGATTATTTCAGAAAATAATGAAGAGACTTTTGAGGGGCTCGTCGAGCCGAAGCTCGAAGGAAAAACAAAAGGAAGAAGAGAAGAAGCCAAAAATTAATTTGCCTCGCACCGCGGAGGTCCGGCCGTGTGAATGGCCTTCCGATGACTTCTTGAGGAGAGCCGGGATTTATGAGGATTTCTATTTATTGATTGAGAATGCTGGCCTCACCGACTTCCTCCGCGACCAACGTCATCAGTATCTCTTACTCACAAACACTTTTGTGCAAAACTTCTACTTTTTCCCTAAGAATTCACCTCCATCAGTAGAGTTTCATTTATATGACGTTGTTAAGAGAATGCCATTAGCTGAATTTTGCGAGGTTTGCAAAATACCCTTTGAGGGCACCTTGGATGAACCACACCGTAACGAAGTAGAAGCTTTTATTAACACTATCACGGTGGGAGAAACCAGGAAGGTTTCTGATGCAAGGATCACTAGCATACATTTTCCTGTTTTACGCTACTTTGCCTTATTTGCTAGTCGTTGCTTGATTGGTCACGGGAACTGTGGAAACCTTAGTGTTCCTGATGTTATCATTTTGTTCCATGGTTTATACCGCAATAACTCTGTTAGTATGGGTGGAATTGTTGCTAGACGGTTAAGTCTGAACCATACCAAGGGCCCCGTCTTTGGAGGCATTTATGCTTCACGCCTAGCTGAATATTTTGAAATACCTATTAGGCATGAGGATAAAGAGGAAACATCGCCGCCCCATGCTTATTTAGATTATAAGAGTATGGTAGCGCATGACTTTCTTGTTAAGAGTCGTGAAGGGGAGCTCAAATATAAATTGTACTTTGATAAACATCACCCTGAGACTATTACTTTGCCTGCTCCCTCTTTGTTTAACTTGTCTGCTGGTCCTCACATCGTTCCGTGGGCGGCCATTCAAGCGTATTGAAATCCTGCACCCGCCCCGGAACTGGAGCCACAAGATGAGCCTCCACGACAGTCTGTTTATTCTTGGGATCCAGAGGTGGTTGCCAGCCAGTGGCAGTCAGAGTCTTCTTCATCGCAGTACGACCCCGGCTTCACCTACGGGTATCTGCCAGGCTATCCCTGGCAATAGACCAACTTAGGCCAAAAGCCTAAGCTTGGGGGAGTACGTATTTCCCACCGACATTACATTCATGTTCACACACACTCATTGCTAGATGTCGGTGTTCATACTCTTTCACTTTAATATCCATGCTAGTTTATTTTCTTTTTCCTGCTTTCTTCTTGTGTGTTTAATAAACCTTAAGAAAAAACAAAAAAATAGTAGTAGTTTATTTCTTTGCTGTAGGACTAAAAAGAAAACCCAAAAATATTTCCCGTTCTTCTTTTGCTTGTTGGGAGCTTTCCTGTGTAAATAGTTTTTATTTCTTTTTCTTTTCTTTGGGGGTCAGTAGGAGAAGACCATGATTAAATTTTTGAAGTGGCTCTTATATGCATGATTGTTTATTTAACTTAGAGCCCATATTACTTGTCTTCTCCTGTTTATTGAATGCTTGCAGATTCCAGCTTAGTCCAATGCACGTGCACTCTTATTACTATACACATCGTTCGGTCGTGCAAGTGAAAGGCAATAATGATGATATATGATGGACTTATTGGGATGAGAAAAGCTGGTATAAACTCGACCTCTCTTGTTTTTGTAAATATGATGATTCATCGTTCCTGAGTTAGCTATTATGAAGTAAACATATTTGCAATGACATTTAGAGATTATAGTTGCTTGTGCCATGCTTGATTAGCTATGAGTTATAATGGTTTACCTTGCGTGCCAACATGCTATTAGAATGATTATGATGTGGTATGATGGGATGGTATCCTCCTTTAAATGAATTGAGTGACTAGACTTGGCACATGTTCACGCATGTAGTTGAATCAAATCAACATAGCCTTCATGATATTTATGTTCATGGTAGATTATATCCTACTCATGCTTGTATTCGGTGTAAATTAATTTTAATGCATGTTTACGACTGTTGTCGCTCTCTCAGTTGGTCGCTTCCCAGTCTTTTGCTAGCCTTCACCTGTACTAAGCGGGAATACTGCTTGTGCATCCAAACTCCTTAAACCCCAAAGTTGTTTCATATGAGTCCACTATACCTACCTATATGCGGTATTTACCTGCCGTTCCAAGTAAATTTGTATGTGCCAAACTCCAAACCTTCAAATGAAATTCTGTTTTGTATGCTCGAGCAGCTCATGTTTCAACTAGGGCTGCCCTTATCTTCCATGTTAGGCGGTTATTCTCAAGAGGAGTGGACTCCGCTCCTCATTCACGAGAAAATGGCTGGTCACCGGGATGCCCAGTCCCATGCTTTATGCAAACTAAATCAAATAATTGCAAACAAAACTCCCCTGGGACCCGTTGAATGTTGGAGGCACTCGTTGTTTCGAGCAAGCCATGGATTGATGCTTGTGGAGGAGGGGGAGTATAAACTTTACCATTCTGTTTGGGAACCGCCTATAATTTGTTTAGCATGGAAGATATCGTCATCTCATAGTTGTTGCGTTGACAGCAAAAGTATGCCGCTCAAAATGTTATTCAATCTCTATTTTTAAACCGAGCTCTGGCACCTCTACAAATCCCTGCTTCCCTCTGTGAAGGGCCTATCTATTTACTTTTATGTTGAGTCATCATCCTTCTTATTAAAAAGCACCCGCTGGAGAGCACACTGTCGTTTGCATTCATTATAATTGGTTTATATTGGGTATGACTTGACTGGATCTCTTTTACCATGAATTACAATGTTTAGTCAGTCCTTGATCTTTAAAGGTGCTCTGCATTTATGTTTTGCGGTCTCAGAAAGGGCTAGCGAGATACCATTTTGTTATATCATGTTATGATTATTTTGAGAAAGTGTTGTCATCCGAGTTTTGTTATTATAGCTCGCTAGCTGATTATGCTATTGATATGAGTAATTGTGAGACCTATGTGTTATTGTTAGTATGGTTAGTTCATAATATTTTCTGAAACTTGAATGCTGTCTTTTCATGTTACAACAACAAGAGCAAACAGAGTTTGTAAAAGTTTTTCTTTTTCTCTTTCAGTCTCTCAACTGAATTGCTTGAGGACAAGCAAGGGTTTAAGCTTGGGGGAGTTGATACGTCTCCATCGTATCTACTTTTCCAAACACTTTTGCCCTTGTTTTGGACTCTAACTTGTATGATTTGAATGGAACTAACCCGGACCGACGCTGTTTTCAGCAGAATTGCCATGATGTTGTTTTATGTGCAGAAAATAAAAGTTCTCAGAATGACCTGAAACTCCACGGAACATCTTAGAAAAAATAATAAAAAATCCTGGCCAAAGATGAAGACTAGGGGGCCCACACCCTGTTCACGAGGGTGGGGGGAGCGCCCCCCTAGGGCGCGCCCCCCTACCTTGTGGGCCCCCTGGTGGCCCTCCGACGCCAACTCCAACTCCATATATTGGCTTTCGGGGAGAAAAAAATCAGAGAGAAGAAATCATCGCGTTTTACGATACGGAGCCGCTGCCAAGCCCTAATCTCTCTCGGGAGGGCTGATCTGGAGTCCGTTCGGGGCTCCGGAGAGGGGGATTCGTCGTCGTCGTCATCATCAAACATCCTCCATCACCAATTTCATGATGCTCACCGCCGTGCGTGAGTAATTCCATCGTAGGCTTGCTGGACGGTGATGGGTTGGATGAGATTTATCATGTAATCGAGTTAGTTTTGTTAGGGTTTGATCCCTAGTATCCACTATGTTCTGAGATTGATGTTGCTATGACTTTGCTATGCTTAATGCTTGTCACTAGGGCCCGAGTGCCATGATTTCAGATCTGAACCTATTATGTTTTCATGAATATATGTGTGTTCTTGATCCTATCTTGCAAGTCTATAGTCACCAACTATGTGTTATGATCCGGCAACCCCGAAGTGACAATAATCGGGACCACTCCCGGTGATGACCATAGTTTGAGGAGTTCATGTATTCACTATGTGCTAATGCTTTGTTCCGGTTCTCTATTAAAAGGAGGCCTTAATATCCCTTAGTTTAGAATAGTACCCCGCTGCCACGGGAGGGTAGGACAAAAGATGTCATGCAAGTTCTTTTCCATAAGCACGTATGACTATATTAGGAATACATGCCTACATTACATTGATGAATTGGAGCTAGTTCTGTGTCACCCTATGTTATGACTGTTACATGACGAACCGCATCTGACATAATTATCCATCACTTATCCGGTGCCTACGAGTTTTCCATATACTGGTTCTCGCTTATTTACTTTTCTGTTGCTACTGTTACAATCACTACAAAATACCAAAAACATTACTTTTGCTGTCTTTACTTCTGTTACCGTTACCACCACTATCATATTACTCTGCTACTAAATACTTTGCGGCAGATACTAAGTTTCCAGGTGTGGTTGAATTGACAACTCAACTGCTAATACTTGAGAATATTCTTTGGCTCCCCATGTGTCGAATCAATAAATTTGGGTTGAATACTCTACCCTCGAAAACTGTTGCGATCCCCTATACTTGTGGATTATCACACCTCCGCGATCTGCACACATTTAGCTCAGTGATGTCCCACGAACTCACGATGTAGTAGAGCTTCGAGAGAGAGAGTACCGTCAGCACGACGACGTGATGACGGTGTTGATGAAGCTACCGACGCAGGGCTTCTCCTAAGCACCGCTACGATATGACCGAGGTGGATTATGGTGGAGGGGGGCACCGCACACGGCTAAAAGATCAACAATCAACTTGTGTGTCCATGGGGTGCCCCCTCCCCGTATATAAAGCAGTGGAGGAGGGGAGGGGCCGTCCCTCTCTATGGCGCGCCCTGGGGAGTCCTACTCCCACCGGGAGTAGGATTGCCCCCTTTCAAGTAGTAGGAGTAGGAGAGAAGGAAAGGGAAGAGAGAAGAGAAGGAAGGAGGGGGCGCCGCCCCTCCCCCTAGTCCAATTCGGACTAGGCCTTGGGGGGGGGGCAGCCAGCCCTAGGTGGTCCCTCTCTCTTTTCCGTATGGCCCAATAAGGCCCAATACTTGTCCCGGCGAATTCCCGTAACTCTCCGGTACTCCGAAAAATACCCGAATCACTAGGAACCTTTCCGATGTCCTGAATATAGCCTTCCAATATATCAATCTTTACGTCTCGACCATTTCGAGACTCCTCGTCATGTCCCTGATCTCATCCGGAACTCCGAACTACCTTCGGTACATCAAAACACATAAACTCATATTACCGATCGTCACCGAACGTTAAGCGTGCAGACCCTACGGGTTCGAGAACTATTTAGACATGACCGAGACACGTCTCCGGTTAATAACCAATAGCGGAACCTGGATGCTCATATTGGCTCCTACATATTCTATGAAGATCTTTATCTGTCAACCCGCATAACAACATACATTGTTCCCTTTGTCATCGGCATGTTACTTGCCCGAGATTCGATCGTCGGGTATCTCAATACCTAGTTCAATCTCATTACCGGCAAGTCTCTTTACTCGTTCGGTAATGCATCATCCCGCAACTAACTCATTAGTCACATTGCTTGCAAGGTTTATAGTGATGTGCATTACCGAGAGGGCCCAGAGATAGGTCTCCGACAATCAGAGTGACAAATCCTAATCTTGATCTATGCCAACTCAACAAGTACCATCGGAGACACCTGTAGAGCACCTTTATAATCACCCAGTTACGTTGTGATGTTTGGTAGCGCACAAAGTGTTCCTCCGGTATTCAGGAGTTGCATAATCTCATAGTCATAGGAACATGTATAAGTCATAAAGAAAGCAATAGCAACATACTAAACGATCAAGTGCTATGCTAACGGAATGGGTCAAGTCGATCACATCATTCTCTAATGATGTGATCCCGTTAATCAAATGACAACTCATGTCTATGGCTAGGAAACTTAACCATCTTTGATTCAACGAGCTAGTCAAGTAGAGGCATACTAGTGATACTCTGTTTGTCTATGTATTCACACATGTACTAAGTTTTCGGTTAATACAATTCTAGCATGAATAATAAACATTTATCATGAAATAAGGAAATAAATAATAACTTTATTATTGCCTCTAGGGCATATTTCCTTGAGTCTCCCACTTGCACTAGAGTCAATAATCTAGTTCACATCACCATGTGATTTAACACAAATATTCACATCTGTATGTGATTAACACCCATAGCTCACATCGTCATGTGACTAACACCCAAAGGGTTTACTAGAGTCAATAATCTAGTTCACATTGCTATGTGATTAACATCCAAAGAGTACTAAGGTGTGATCATGTTTTGCTCGTGAGAGAAGTTTAGTCAACAGGTCTGTCAAATTTAGAGCCGTATGTATTTTGCAAATATTCTATGTCTACAATGCTCTGCATGGGGCTACTCTAGCTAATTGCTCCCACTTTCAATATATATCCAGATTCAGATTTAGAGTCATCTAGATCGATGTAAAAGCTTGCATCGATGCAACTCTTTACGACGAGCTCTTTTATCACTTCCATAATCGAGGAATATTTCCTTAGTCCTCACTAAGGATAATTTTGACCGCTGTCCAGTGATCTACTCCTAGATAAAAATTGTACTCCCTTGCCCAACTCAGGGCAAGGTATACAATAATTTTGGTACACAACATGGCATACTTTATAGAAACTATGACTGTGGCATAGGGAATGACTTTCATTCTCTTTCTATTTTCTGTTGTGGTCGGGCTCTGAGTCTTACTCAACTTCACACCTTGCAACATAGGCAAGAATTCCTTCTTTGACTGTTCCATTTTGAACTAATTCAAAATCTTATCAAGGTATGTACTCATTGAAAAAATCTTATCAAGCGTCTTGACCTATCTCTATAGATCTTGATGCTCAATGTGTAAGCAGCTTCACCAAGGTCTTTCTTTGAAAAACTCCTTTCAAACACTCCTTTATGCTTTCCAGAAAATTCTACATCATTTCCGATCAACAATATGTCATTCACATATACTTATCAGAAAGGTTGTAGTGCTCCCACTCACTTTCTTGTAAATACATGACTTTCCAAAAGTCTGTATAACACCATATGCTTTAATCAACTCATCAAAGCGTATATTCCAACTCCGAGATGCTTGCATCAGTCCATAGATGGATCGCTGGAGCTTGCACACCTTGTTAGCACCTTTTGGATTGACAAAACCTTCTGGTTGCATCACATACAACTCTTCTTCTAGAAATCCATTCAGGAATGCAGTTTTGAGATCCATTTGCCAAATTTCATAAAATATGGCAACTACTAACATGATTCAGAAGGATTTAAGCATCGCTATAGTTGAGAAAATCTCATTGTAGTCAACACCTTGAACTTGTCGAAAACCTTTTTGCGTCAAGTCGAGCTTTCTAGATAGTAACACTACTATCAGTTTCTGTCTTCCTCTTAAAGATCCATTTATTTAACATGGCTTGCTGATCATCGAGCAAGTCAACCAAAGTCCATACTTTGTTCTCATACATGGATCATATCTCAGATTTCATGGCCTCAAGCCATTTCGCGGAATCTGGGCTCATCATCGCTTCCTCATAGTTCGTAGGTTCATCATGGTCTAGTAACATGACTTCCAGAATAGGATTACCGTACCACTTTGGTGCGGACCGTACTCTGGAAGACCTATGAGGTTCGGTAATAACTTGATCTGAAGTTTCATGATCATCATCATTAGCTTCCTCACTAATTGATGTAGGAATCACTGGAACTGATTTCTATGATGAACTACTTTCCAATTTGGGAGAAGGTACAATTACCTCATCAAGTTCTACTTTCCTCCGACTCACTTCTTTCGAGAGAAACTCCTTCTCTAGAAAGGATCCATTCTTAGCAACGAATATCTTGCCTTCGGATCTGTGATAGAAGGTGTACCCAACAGTTTCATTTTGGGTATCCTATGAAGACGCACTTCTCCGATTTGGGTTCGAGCTTATCAGGTTGAAACTTTTTCACATAAGCATCGTAGCCCAAAACTTTTAAGAAACGACAACTTTGGTTTCTTACCAAATCATAGTTCATAAGGCGTCGTCTAAACATATTTTGATGGTGCCCCTTTAAAGTGAATGCAACTGTCTTTAATACATAACCCCAAAATGATAGTGGTAAACCGATAAGAGACATCATAGATCGCACCATATCCAATAAAGTGCGGTTACAACGTTCAGACACACTATAACGCTGTGGTGTTCTAGGTGGCATGAGCTGTGAAACTATTGCACATTGTTTTATATGAATGCCAAACTCGTAACTCAAATATTCTCCTCCACGATCAGATTGTAGAAACTATATTTTCTTGTTACAATGATTCTCCACTTCACTCTGAAATTCTTTGAACTTTTAAAATGTTTCAGACTTGTGTTTCATTAAGTAGATATACCCATATCTGCTCAAATCATCTGCGAAGGTCAGAAAATAACGATACTCGCCACAAGCATCAACACTCAGTGGATCGCATACATCGGTATGTATTATTTCCAATAAGTCAGTAGCTTGTTCCATTGTTCCAGAGAATGGAGTTTTAGTGATCTTGCCCATAGGGCACGGTTCGCAAGCATCAAATGATTCATAATCAAGTGATTACAAAAGTCCATCTTTATGGAGGTTCTTCATGCGCTTTACACCGATATGACCCAAATGCAGTGCCACAAATAAGTTGCACTATCATTATCAACTTTGCATATTTTGGCATCAATATTTTAAATATGTGTATTACCACGATCGAGATGCAACAAACCATTTTCATTGGGTGTATTACCATCGAAGGTTTTATTCATATAAACAGAACAACAATTATTCCCTGACTTTAAATGAATAACCTTATTGCAATAAACATGATCAAATCATATTCATGCTCAACGCAAACGCCAAATAACATTTATTTAGGTTCAACACTAATCCCAAAAGTATAGGGAGTGTGCGATGATGATCATATCAATCTTGGAACCACTTCCAACACACATCATCACTACACCCTCAACTAGTCTCTATTTATTCTGTAACTCCTATTTCGAGTTACTAATATTAGCAACCGAACAAGTATCAAATACTGAGGGGCTACTATAAACACTAGTAAGGTACACATCAATAACATGTATATCAAATATACCCTTGTTCACTTTCCCATCCTTCTTATCTACCAAATATTTAGGGTATTTCCGCTTCTAGTGACGATTTCCTTTGCAATAGAAGCACTCAGTTTTAGGCTTTGGTCCATCTTTGGGCTCCTTCACGGGAGTGATAACTTGCTTGCCATTCTGCTTGAAGTTCCTTTTTCTTGAAACTAGTGGTCTTGTCAATCATCAACACTTGATGCTCTTTCTTGATTTCTACCTTCGTCGATTTCAGCATCACGAAGAGCTCGGGAATCGTTTTCGTCATCCCTTGCATACTATAGTTCATCACGAAGTTCCAGTAACTTGGTGATGGTGACTAGAGAACTCTGTCAATCACTATCTTATCTGGAAGATTAACTCCCACTTGATTCAAGTGATTGTAGTACCCAGACAGAGTACATGCTCACTGCTTGAGCTATTCTCCTCCATCTTTTAGCTATAGAACTTGTTGGAGAATTCATATCTCTCAACTCGGGTATTTGCTTGAAATATTAACTTCAACTCCTGGAACATCTCATATGGTCCATGACGTTCAAAACGTCTTTGAAGTCCCGATTCTAAACTGTTAAGCATGGTGCACTAAACTATCAAGTAATCACCATATTGAGCTAGCCAAACATTCATAACGTCTGCATCTGCTCCTGCAATAGGTATGTCACCTAGGGGTGCATCAAAGACATAATTCTTCTGTGCAGCAATGAGTATAAACCTCAGATCACGGACGCAGTCCGCATTATTGCCACTATCATCTTTCAGCTTAGTTTTCTCTAGGAACACATATAAAAACATAGGGAAGCAACAATGCGAGCTATTGATCTACAACATTATTTGCAAAATACTATCAGGACTAAGTTCATGATAAATTAAAGTTCAATTAATCATATTACTTAAGAACTCCCATTTAGATAGACATCCCTCTAATCATCTAAGTGATCACGTGATCCAAATCAACTAAACCATGTCCGATCATCACGTGAGATGGAGTAGTTTTCAATGGTGAACATCACTATGTTGATCATATCTACTATATGATTCATGCTCGACCTTTCGGTCTTAGTGTTCCGAGGCCATATCTGCATATGCTAGGCTCGTCAAGTTTAACCCGAGTATTTCTACGTGTGCAAAACTGGCTTGCACCCATTCTAGGTGAATGTTGAGCTTATCACACCCGATCATCATGTGGTATCTCGGCATGATGAACTTTGGCAACGGTGCATACTCAGGGAGAACACTTATACCTTGAAATTTAATGAGAGATCATCTTATAATGCTACCGTCAATCAAAGCAAAATAAGATGAATAAAAGATAAACATCACATGCAATCAATATAAGTGATATGGTATGGCCATCATCATCTTGTGCCTTTGATCTCCATCTCTAAAACACCGTCATGATCACCATCATCTCCTGCGCGACACCTTGATCTCCATCGTAGCATCATTGTCGTCTCACCAACTATTGTTTCTATGAGTATCACTACCGCTTAGTGATAAAAAACAATTACAGGGAGATTGCATTGCATACAATAAAGTGACAACCATATGGCTCCAGCCAGTTGCCGATAACTCTGTTACAAAACATGATCATCTCATACAATAAAATTTAGCATCATGTCTTGACCATATCACATCACAACAAGCCCCGCAAAAACAAGTTAGACGTCCTCTACTTTGTTGTTGCAAGTTTTACGTGGCTGCTATGGGCTAAGCAAGAACGGTTCTTACCTACACATTAAAACCACAACGATATTTCGTCAAGTTAGTGTTTTTTTAACCTTCACAAGGACCGGGCGTAGCCACACTCGCCAGCCACCTATGTGTGAAGCACGTCGGTAGAACCAGTCTCGCGTAAGCGTATGCATAATGTCGGTCCCTGCTGCTTCATCCAACAATACCGCCGAATCAAAGTATGACATGCTGGTAAGCAGTATGACTTGTATCGCCCACAACTCACTTGTGTTCTACTCGTGCATATAACATTTACACATAAACCGGGCTCGGACGCCACTGTTGGGAACATAGTAATTTCAAAAATTTCCTACGCACACGCAAGATCATGGTGATGCATAGCAACAAGAGGGGAGAGTGTCATCCACATACCCTCATAGACCGTAAGCGGAAGCGTTATGACAATGCGGTTGATGTAGTCGTACGTCTTCATGATCGACTGATCTTAGTACCGAACGTACGACACCTCTGCGATCTGCACAAGTTCAGCTCGGTGACGTCCCACAAACTCAGGATACAGTAGAGCTTCGAGGAGAGTTCCATCAGCATGACGACATGATGACGGTGTTGATTAAGCTACCAACGCAGGGCTTCGCCTAAGCACCACTACAATATGACCGAGGTGGATTATGGTGGAGGGGGGCACTGCACACGGCTAAAAGATCAATGATCAACTTGTGTGTCCATGGGGTGGCCCTCCTCCTAGTATATAAAGGACTGGAGGAGGGGAGGGGCCGGTCCTCTCTATGGCGTGCCCTGGGGAGTCCTACTCCCACCGGGAGTAGGATTCCCCCCTTTCAAGTAGTAGGAGTAGGAGAGAAGGAAAGGGAAGAGAGAAGAGAAGGAAGGAGGGGGCTCCGCCCCTCCCCTAGTCCAAGTCGGACTAGGCATTTGGGGGGCGCGCGGCCAGCCCTAGGCGGCCCCTCTCTCTTTCCTGTATGGCCCAATAAGGCCCAATACTTCTCCCGGCAAATTCCCGTAACTCCCTAGTACTCCGAAAAATACCCGAATCACACGAAACCTTTCCGATGTCCTGAATATAGCCTTCCAATATATCGATCTTTACGTCTCGACCATTTCGAGACTCCTCGTCATGTCCCCGATCTCATCCGGGACTCCGAATTACCTTAGGTACATCAAAGCACATAAACTCATATTATCGATCGTCACCGAATGTTAAGCGTGCGGACCCTATGGGTTCGAGAACTATGTAGACATGATCGAGACACGTCTCCGGTTAATAACCAATAGCAGAACCTCGATGCTCATATTGGCTCGTACATATTCTACGATGATCATTGTCGGTCAAACCGCATAACAACATACATTGTTCCCTTTGTCATCGATATGTTACTTGCCCGAGATTCGATCGTCGGTATCTCAATACCTAGTTCAATCTCGTTACCAGCAAGTATCTTTACTCATTCGGTAATGCATCATCCTGCAACTAACTCATTAGTCACATTGCTTCCAAGGCTTACTGTGATGTGCGTTACCGAGAGGGCCCAGAGATACCTCTCCGACAATCGGAGTGACAAATCCTAATCTTGATCTATGCCAACTCAACAATTACCATCGGAGACACCTATAGAGCACCTTTATAATCACCCAGTTACGTTGTGACGTTTGGTAGCGCACAAAGTGTTCCTCCGGTATTCAGGAGTTGCATAATCTCATAGTCATAGGAACATGTGTAAGTCATGAAGAAAGCAATAGCAAGATACTAAATGATCAAGTCCTATGCTAACGGAATGGGTCATGGCAATCACATCGTTCTCTAATGATGTGATCCCATTAATCAAATGACAAATCATATATATGGCTAGGAAATGTAACCATCTTTGATTCAACGAGCTAGTCAAGTAGAGGCATACTAGTGACACTCTGTTTGTCTATGTATTCACACATGTACTAAGTTTCCGGTTAATACAATTCTAGCATGAATAATAAACATTTATCATGAAATAAGGAAATAAATAATAACTTTATTATTGCCTCTAGGGCATATTTCCTTCAGAAGCTGCATGACATTCTTTGGGCCGTCCATGATGGAAAAAACCGTGGTAGAAGTGAGGGCGAGGAAAATTTCGGGGAGTTCCCGGTTACGGTGGGTGGTCGGGGGCCAAGCGATGCGTGTTTCTCTCGTACCGTACGCGCGTGGGTGCGAGGCATTGGGCTCTAACTGAATCCGAGCGAGGCATCACCTAACTGAACCCGAGAGATTGCACTATAGGCTACGCGTTACTGAAGCTGAGCAATCGAGCGATTCCTTTGCTACTGCTGCTAACTAAAGCCAATCGATGCTGCCTCTGGATGAATAGTGAGTGTTGCTGGGGGGTTTGGATGAACAGTGAGCATTGCAGCTGGGGGGTTTGGATGAATAGTGAGCGTTGCTGGGGGGTTTGGATGGACAGTTCCCGGTGGGGGTGGATGAACAGGACCCCATAGTTACCTCTGGATGAACAGGACCCCGATCGATCGAGCCGGTTGGGGCTGGATGAACAGGACCCCGTGGAGGGCTAGATGAACAGGACGACCCCATGGAGGCTGGATGAACAGGACGACCCCGTGGAGGGCTGGTTGAACAATAGCCGGTTGAGGGCTGGATGAACAGTAGCCTGTGGAGAGCTGGATGAACAGTAGCCCATGGAGAGGGCTGGTTGAACAGTAGGCCGATGGAGTAGCGCGCGGTGGAGGCTGGATGAACAGTCGTAGGTGGAGGCTGGTGGAGGTCGATGGTGGATGAACAGTATCCCGTGGAGGCTGGACGGGGTCGATGGTGGATATGAACAGTATCCTGTGGAGTCCCGTTTTGCGGTACGCCACACCCTCCCGATGAACAGGACCCCCGTTTCGATCGTAGCGCTCCAACACAAGTCCGTTTCCTATGTTTTGCGGTACGCCACACCCCTCCCGATCAACAGGACCCCATTTCGACCGTAGGAGGTCCAACACAAGTCCGTTTCCTCCATTTTGCAGTATGCCAGACCCCTCCCGATGAACAGGATCCTGTTTCAAACGTGGCCGGTCGAACACAAGGTCGTTTCCTCCGTTGTGCGGTACGCCAGGCCTCGTTTCCATCGGCTGCTCCGTCCAAGCCGGTTGGCTCCCACGCATTCCGTTTCCTCCTGATGAACACGACGCATTCTGTTGCCTCCCCATGAACATGACGACGACGCAGTTTCTCTGTTCCGACCCAGCCATGTACATGATCCCTGGCCATATGTACGAGCAAGTAGGCGTTCGAGACCCTCCCTGTATGTACGTATGTGGCCGTATTTTCTTTCTTGCACACTGGATGCTGTATGTACGTGTACATGCTATGTGCACGCCTCTACTACGACACGCGCGCGCCTCTACATTGAGCAATATGTACATACATGCTCACGACCAGAATGACAATGCTATGTACGCTTCGACCAGGTGAGTCCCGACTGTCAGGCACTTCCTTGCGTGCGAAGATGTAGCTGGTGGGTCCCAGCAGTCAGTGGGGCGAATCGTTTTTTTGCTCGGACGCACTTCCTTGCGTGCGAAGATGTAGCTGGTGGGTCCTAGCAGTCAGGGGGGAAACGTTTATTTCACGAAATACACTGGCCTGTTCGGTCGGTCCCTGCTGTCATGTGGAGGAATAATTATTTTGTGTGTAATAAGGAGCCAATTCCTACGGCTGCCCTAGTCCCAGCTGTTAGCCTATCAACGTACAGTACTCTTCCGATGGAAGTCGTTCCTTGACCATGTTGACCACGCCGCGCCGAGAGCACCAGGGCGGTGGACGACGGCGAGGCCTAGGAAGGGGACGACGCGGAGCCGGGGAAGACGCAACAGTGGATGGCCATGCGGAGAGGAGTACGAGGGTTCACTGGTTCGGATGCGGTGTGAGGCTGTCATCGCCGCAGAATAATAGGGGGTGTGGGTGAGTGGAGGGATGGCCTGGACAACAGTGGGAGTAGTAGGGGGTGGTGAGGCCTCCGCGGTAGCACAACCGGCCACGAGAGGCAGGAGCAGGTGGCACGACCAGCGTTGCTTTGGGCGGCTGGAGCAAGAAGACCAAAGGTTGAAGAAGCATGATGGCCGTTGGATGGACATCATACAGTCACTGAGCTAGAATCGTTTATATTGACTAAGTAGACAAAGCCCTTGGTACGTGTCAACTTAGTAGGCCCATAGGTCAGCTTCCGAAACGGTGCGCCCCAGATGTCAGGGGGAGGAATCATTTTTTGGGCAGGTGAAGCGAGAATATCCGAGATTGAAGAAGAAGCACGACATCCATTGGATGGACATCCAACGGCCACTGCTGCTAGAACCGTGTGTTGACTATAAGTTGACAAAGCCTTGCATACGCGTCAATTCTTTTTTTTGAGGGGATGCGTCAACTTAGTAAGGCCACAAGTGTGTGGTAGAGAACTTATAGCCCATTTGAGATTTGTAAGAATGTGCAGCCCATTTTTGAATTCTAATGGAATTTACTACAACCCATTTACAGTTAGTTAAAAGTACAACCCATTTCAACCAACCGTTCAAAACAGAATTCAATAAAATTTCCCACATTTTGATGGGATCCGAAATATTTTTATCCCGAAATTTTTAGTCAGATTAAATACAATTTCAATATAAATTTATATCACGTAAAAATCCAATGGAACATTGTGCACGCAAAAATTAATGAAATTAAAATTTTCAATATCCAAAAATAAGATTTTATAAAGTAACTACGTGTTTGGTGCATTGTTTTATAGTTACTGCCCAGTTTTTATAATTACATCATATTTATTAATTCTTAAAACCCATTTCTTGTTAAGCCTAATGCATACCTCCTAGGAAAGATTTGCAGCCCAGCGGGGCGGAGAATAACAACTTGACCTTGCCTGGGTATTCCTAAAAAAAAGTATAGCTGGGCTAGCCATTTTCAGCTTAAAAAAATTAATATCTGGGCTGGATATCTGGCATCGGCTAGACGGGCCACAGCCCGCCTAGTTAATACCTGCAGCGATGTTTTCGTTGTTGCTCGGAGGAGAAAAATTAATATCTGGGCTAAACATCGCTCAAGAAAAACTTTGCAGTGCTCATATCTCAAAAACACAAATACTGCTCGAGCTGCTTGGTCCCAGATGTCGGCCGCTCCTTATGCAATTCTCTCGTTTATTGACTACATAGGTAGACAATGGTGTGGGACCGTGATGTCAGGAAACCAGGAGGAAGCAAAAAAATTATAGTTTTATATAATAAGGAGGCACTTGCGTACGTGTGGCTATGGCCCTAGTGGGTCCCCACTATCATCCTCTCTAAGTAAAGTCATCTCATCATCCTCATGTCCGTTGACCATGTTGACAATGCTAGACGGCAGCGCCACGGCAAGCACAACAACTCGAAGGACGATGGAGAGGGCCTCACAGGCCCTACAGATGGTCTGATACAGCGCCTGCTGCTCATTTGGGAAGCCAGGATCATAGGGCCACATGTCTGTGATGGCATTGTCATTCGCTTGTTCACCGGTGCTCGTTGAAGAGGCGGAGGTTGCAGCACAGGTCCTCCTGTGCTGGTAGCTCTTCCGCCATTAGGGCGTCGAAGTGCAGCCGCACCTTCTCTATGGTGAACACGGCATGAACCGGCTTGGACAATGGCGCCGACTCCTGGTCGGAAGCTACGTCCATCGTCTGATTGTCGTTGCTCAGCTCGGCGAGCTCGCTGGCGAGCCAGCATGTCCGGCTGATGGACCGACCCGCTGCCAAGCATGAGTCTGACTGCCCTGGCCCACCTAGACCACCTTCCTCGCCCGCGGGCGCTTTGCGCCCCAAACGGTCAGCTCCACCCGCCCTGCTTCCTGGTGCAGGTAATTGCTTCACCTTCAAATGACACAAGTGTCGTCCGTCCATTCGTCTGCTGCCCACATTAATGATACGCGGTTGCAGAGGCGGCTACTCTGGCGCCACACATCCATCCCTTTGCTGCCCACCATTGCTATATAAAATGCTGCGCCGACCATAGCCGCAGTCATCCACATCCATTCCCTTTCTCCTGTCCACACCACTACTGCCCACCATGGCTTCGTCACGCTCCAGCGCTCTTCGGGACAGGCGAACGATGTACCACAAGGAGATGGCAGCCATTGTTGCCGACTGGCTGGCCGACAGGCAGCCGGAGGACGACGACGTCCCAATGAAGAACATGGTAGTCGATGATCCTGCGCCAACCCCCTCCTTCGCGCCATCCTCGCCGGTGCATTGCACCATGACCATCGGCGAGGCCCGTGCCCAATATATGGACATGGTGAGGCAGAAGCGTGAGGAGTAGTTCCGAGAGGCGCAGGACGCTGCCGCCTACAACCACCATCTCCTCCAGGAGCACCTGTAGGCGTACGAGCAGATCACCACGGAGCGGGCGGAGCAGGAGGCGCTGCTCGACTCGTACCGCTCTGCCCGCGAGGGCGGTCTTGAGCGCTGGCGGTACCGCATGCGAGTGGCGGAGGCTGCGGCCGCCTACAAAGAGGGCGATGAAGCGGGTGAGGCACTGTTTGGTGAGACCGAGGACAAGGCAGAGGATAATGCCGGCTCCGACAAGTTCCCGCTCCACTGGCATCGATGAGGCCCTGCTCCGATGAGGCCCCGCGGCGCCAACAACGAGGCAGAGGACACCGCCGGCTCCGCCGAGGCCCCGCCCCGCCAACAACGAGGCAGAGGACATCGCCGGCTCAGCCGAGGCCCCACCATGCCGGCAACGAGAGGGAGGATTTCCCTCGCTCTGCCGAGGCGCCGCCCGCTGGCAACGAGATAGAGGACATATCTGGCTCCGCTGAGGCCCCGCCCCACCGACACCGAGGCGGAGGCCCTGCCCCACTGCCAACGAGGCCGCGCCACACAGAAAACAAGGAAGATTAGAACACGGTAGGTCGTCGCCGCTCGGGTCCAAGTAAGGCCACCGCTACTACCCTCCGGTTGAAGCCAAGCTAGGCGGGTTGACCATTGACGGCCGATTAGCTTCTTGGCGGCGACGTGGAGTCGGAGAGCTATGTTGGAGAAGGACGCTACTTCTACTTAACTGCTGGTGCAGTTGGCTGACTGACACGTGGGCCCAACAGGCATCTGGGCCACATGTCTGTTACGCAACTGCACCTGCAGTTAAGTCACTGAAGCTTCTGTTCGGCTAAGCCAGACACAGGTGGGTAGCTTCAGTTAATTAATTATACCTCCAGCGCACCCCTTTTTAGTCGAGGAATGTATGAAATGTAATGAAATCTGGCATGTTTATATGAAATCCGACCGTGTATGAATGAATTTATTTCGATTATTTCGAATTCTTGTATCACTGGCATTGGATGAACATGCAAAACAATACGTACTAGCATTATTCCCAGGGTGATCACCTCGTTTGCAGCAGTTTCACATGTACTCCCTCCGGTCCTTTCTAGTCTGCATAAAAGTTTTGTCTGCAGTCAAAGTATCTCTACTTTGACCAATCTTATAGAAAAAAGTATGCACTTTCACAATGTGCGAAGTAAAAAGGAACAGAAGGACTACAAAGAGTTTGAGCAGCTTTTTAGCGTTCCTGTACATTGCAATCAAACACACAGGCCTGGCAATTCATAGAGAACATTCAAAACAATCGATGATTATGCATCTCAGCGATTCACATGTCAGCTAATATTTAATTCACAACTAAAGAATAAAGAAAAAATTGATCGACACTGCTGACATCAAAGGGTGTCCCATTCAAAAATATCAAACGCATGTCTTCTTGCTAAAATCAATGAGCAAAATTTTACAAGGTTGTCCCATTCCAAAATATCAAATGCCTATGATTGTGGAATGGGCAGGGTCTGCCATCAGTTCGGACATTGACATGGCACCTCGTGCTAAATAAACCAGCTCTTCTTTTTGTGCAGTTCCACCAAAATCAACCAAATTCGCGTGTAGCTTGTATGATTTCGCCCTTATATGTTGCAACGCCTTGAACTTATCGGCACCTACTTTCTTGTGGTGGAAATGAATGATTTGATGTATTCATGAGCATTTTGTGCAGTTCCCATTGAAATCAAGCTGAGCACCCCTGTTTGCACAAATACAAAAAAAGTGATTAGTATAAATCAAACTGTACTATGAATTGACAGTTTAAACAGGCACCTACATGGTCCATGTAGAGCACACTTTTATAAAAATGGAACTCACCGGAAAGAATCCTAGAACAACATTGTACTCGCACATCACAACAAGAAAATGGAGATTTGTCAGTCCTTCTGAGCTGAAGTTAGTTTTCTTGTGGGGAGTAATGTAACCATCCTTCAACTGCTCCTTTTGATGAGAAGATAGACAGAGCTTCTTCATCCTGGCATAATCGGAACTAGTCACTTCACGTACTCCATATTCTTCTTCAGAGGAGGATGATCCTGTTGTGCAAAGACAAGCGGACAACTAAATGCTAGCATCCCTGTTTGCTCGAAAAAAGGAAAGGAAATATTTAAAATAGCATAGACGAAGCACTTCTCAGTGACAATACCACTTTTTCATGACAGTATCTAAATAGTAGCACAACACCAATAGAGATGACAAAGCTCAATCATATGGATGAAATCAGTGGGCGAGTACCAACCTTTGTCAGGAGGCTTATTGTGTAGAGCATACAGATGAAGCACTTCTCCGGAACCATCTGTTGCTATCTACTGTGGTAGCCATGATTACTATATAATGGTTAATTAGTTTAATGTTTCCAACATCTTCATGTGTAGTTCCACTAAAATATATGGTATCTTCAAACAAGATCCTTGTTTGCACAAGTAGAGATTATTACTTATTACATTAAGAGTGGCATCAAATTAGTGGC
This sequence comes from Triticum aestivum, assembly GCF_018294505.1. Lineage (NCBI taxonomy): Eukaryota > Viridiplantae > Streptophyta > Magnoliopsida > Poales > Poaceae > Triticum > Triticum aestivum. The sequence goes on along the minus strand of NC_057810.1, from coordinate 66,354,658 downwards.
AAAACAATTGCTCGTTCCAGCCATAGCAATAAATTAAGATGCAAAACTGTATCATTACTTGTGTCATCACAGTTCCAGTGCTTCATTACAGCACCGGGAGTTGATTTTCTGTTTTTCTTCCGCTTGTTCTTCCCCTTCATCACTTGGTTCAATAATAGACAAGCTTCGCCTTCAATGTAAGATTTGACATGTCAATTAGGGAGCACAAGTATAGCACTAAACAATCACATTAATTTTCTGATGAAAGTGGCAAAATACAGGCCAACAATTGCGAAATATCCTTATCTTACCTCAATGGCATATTATGGTGCACATACAGATTGGAATTCTTGTCTCCATTTGTGCAGTTCACTAAAATCAAGCAACATTACCGTACAAGTAGCACAACATATGAAAGCACACTGCAGAATCATGTGAAAGTAGGCTAGTACTGACCTCTCATGACGAGGAATTCAAACAACTCACAACAAGAATCTGAACCAAATTTGCCAACACTAATAGGAAGTAAGATCTCCTCTTGTACAGTTCCACTAAGATCAAACAATTAAGCAACATTGTCAGTGTGACATTTTGGTTGAACTGCACTAAACACTCTTAAAACAAAAGTGTTTTGTGCAGTGCAACAAAAGGTCACAATGGCAAGGAGGTGAAGTAGATTACCCTCTTTACACAGAGGTGCAAAGGAAACAACTAGTGGTCAATAACGGTGGATGACATAGAAGCCAACAAAAAGAAGCATCTACCTTATCTAAATGGGAAAGAAAGCAAGACAGTAGCATTTCTCAAACGGTGGCATTGATTAATATTAACAGAGAGATTATATTAACAATAAAATTCGTTAAACATGTAATTTGCTTTTAACTGTGGCATTGCATCAATTTTCCAGCGCCATTATTAGAGGGTGTCCGTTTACAGGGACATTTTGGTGTAGGGACTAAAAAAACTCTGTGTCCGTCCCATCTAAACCAAACAGGAGGGACTTTTAGGGACTAAAAGTGGGCATTTGGGACTAAAGAAAGAAGACCCAGAGGGAGAGTCTTTTTGGGACTTTTTCTAACAGTTGCCCCTAACACGCATCACACCTTGTCTCTATTAGTTCATTACTAGGGGTAACATGGTCTTTTATCATGTCATTTAATAACCTCTAGTCCATGTTTAGTCCCTGGAACCAAGCAGGTAGGGACTAGGGAGTTTTTAACCAAACAAGGCCTTAGATTAACAACAGCTAAAGAGTTCCACGGGACAGTGGACGCACCAGCACCATGTGCATCTATCGATGTACTGCGGTGATGCATAGTCTGCTGCAACAAAGAACAAACAACCAATGAGCATATTTGTGTTTGTCCCAGTTTTGTTATCTTTAGACACCTTTCCCTATGTGAGCGCAGCAAATCTAGTCCTGCTCAAACTCTATAGCCTTGTCCCCCAAAACAAAAGATCAGTTCGTTACAGATGTGCGTACTGCATTTGTCATTGTTTTCCCTTTTCGACCAACGTAGGTTCTGGAACGAATTATGCTCCGTATCCATCCTATAGCATTAGTACTTTCCCCCCTTCCTTTCCTCTTTGAACCACGTCCTAGATTTATGCTATACAACTTTCCCCCATTCGTTTCCTCTTTGAACCACATATTAGATTCATGGATACAACTTTCCCCTTCCTTTCCTTTTTGAACCACGTCCTAGATTCATGCTATACAACTTTTCCCACTACTTTCCCCCATTCCTTTCCTATTTGAACTACGTCCTAGATTCATGGTATACAACTTTCCTCACTACTTTCCTATTTGATCCAACACCTAGATTCGACTGCAGAAGCGGAAAAAGCCCACATGCAGCTAGAGCTATGCATGTGGAATAAGTAAATTATACCTTAAGTTTCTTGGGGTGTGGTTTGGTGGGCGATCGGAGGCCGTTCGGCCCACACTATGTACGACGGCAAAGAAGAAGGGGTCGGAGGCCCTCCCGTGCCGCCGCTGGGTGAAAATGAACAACTGTGCCGGCAGTGGATTCTCTCCCTCGCCGACGGCACCAACGTTAAGCCTCCTTCCCTTCCCGGCGGACGGATCCTGCCGACTCTTTGACCATCAGTGAGGGGAGAGAGAGAGGACAACGAAGTCTTGTTTAGATCTGGAGAGGGTGAGAGAGTGTGAAGAGAGCAACTACAAGCGCTGAGGCTCCAGCGTGTATATATATACTGGAGAGAGAGCGAGATCCTATAGCTCCGTATCCATCCATTTTGATCAGTCAAAGAATCCTCATGGCACGAATTATCCTCAAGTGTAGTTATCGAACCCGAGACCTCAAGTTTGATGAGTGAACAGGCTAACCAGCTACACAACCCTCCCGTTATGTTCAACGAGAGGAAAATAACCTTTTATACATTCCTGCATTCGTGTGACAAGCATGCCGTGTTTTTTTTTGTGTGTGTGAGTCATTGGGATTTATATCATAATCGTGTCATGTGGCTTTGGTGGTAAGACTATCCACAGTGGTGCAGAAATAATGCAGCCTTAGTCACCTTACCTCTCTCCACGTAGTACGTTGGGTCCCACTAGTCAGAGGGTGAAACAAACAAATTAATAATAAAAATTAAAAGCGCCAGCAGTGTATCTTACCTCACACATCTCGCTACTGCTCGGGAACACTGTCCAATTGATCCCTCTATTCGTTCACGCACTATTTTAAGTGAATCCTTATTATAACATGCACACAATTTTGGGCACTTGTATTCGACCTAAGTCAGTGTGCCACCGTGTCTCATACTACTCCCTCCATCTAGGTGTAATAATTCATGTTAGAAGGTGCAACAGGACCAAGGTGCAAGCAGATTGGAGGAGAAGGAGAAACTTGACCGGTCATTCCTCCAATCAAAGCCCTGATTTTTGTCTCTAAACACAACAATTAATCCAAACAACTAAGGGATGCCATTTTAGCTACCATGCAGGGCCACGTATTAACTCACATGCAAGCTGACTTTGATTTCTTGATTGATCAACACGTAGTTGCGCTCCATCATTGGGTTTCCGGGGGAGATAACAAGGCAGAGTAAGGAGCATTTGGTTACATTGCTTAAGCTGGTCATAGTGGTGAGTAACTTGGACTACTAACATGCATATGTTACTAGTCTATGTTACTACTACGTGAAGTTTGCCGTAGGAAGCGAGCCGATCTGGCTCTCCTGACCTAGCAAGGTTTTTCTAGCCCACCCAAGCTAGCTGGCCCACAAAAGCTAACATATTTTAACAGTTCCAAATGCCTAACCTTGCCCGACTATGCTATAAGATGTTCCTGCTAAGGATCCAAACGCTCCCTTAGTAACAACACTCACTAGCAACAAGGCCGGGAGGGGATTGAGATGTGAAGTTAATGGACGATGCCTAAACATTTTGGGAATATCTGATTTCTGTAAGATGACTTAATACCTAGACGGAGGGACTACTACTCCTCAGTCCAGGTTTGATGGAATATTCGTCACCTCTTCTCTTCTTGTACGTACTCCATTTGTATCTCACTTCCTATGGCTTCGCACTCGCACAATTTTCCTATTCTATGAACCTGTGTGTGCGTGTGCGTGTGTGTGTGTGTGTTTAACAGCATGTGTGTGTTAGAGAGAGTGACAGAGCGATCTACTCCTATAGAGAGATGGCATGTAGTGTACGATTTTAGCCGCGAGAGTCGGTGCATCCTCTCATTTCAGAGCGTCCGGTAGGGACAGGTGAAGAAGTCCTGGATTAGGGGGTCCTCGGACAGCCGGACTATATACTTTGGCCGGACTGTTGGACTATGAAGATACAAGATTGAAGACTTCGTCCCGTGTTCGGATGGGACTCTCCTTGGCGTGGAAGGCAAGCTTGGCGATTTGGATATGTAGATCTCTTTCTCTATAACCGACTCTATGTAACCCTAGCCCCCTCCAGTGTCTATATAAACCAGAGGGTTTAGTCCATAGGACAAGAACATCAATCATAATCATAGGCTAGCTTCTAGGGTTTAGCCTCTACGATCTCGTGGTAGATCAACTCTTGTAATACCCATATCATCAAGATCAATCAAGCAGGAAGTAGGGTATTACCTCCATTGAGAGGGCCTGAACTTGGGTAAACATCGTGTCCCCAGCCTCCTGTTACCATTAGCCTTAGACGCACAGTTCGGGACCCCCTACCCGATATCCGCCGGTTTTGACACCGACACTGGTGCTTTCATTGAGAGTTCCACTGTATCATCACGATAAGGCTTAATGGCTCCTTCAATCATCAACAACGATGTGGTCCAGGGTGAGGCTTTCCTCCCCGGACAGATCTTCATATTCGGCGGCTTCGTACTATGGGCCAACTCGCTTGGCCATCTGGAGTAGATCGACAGCTATGCCCTTGGCCATTAGGTCAGGTTTGGAAATTTGAACTACACCGCCGCCATCCGTGGAGACTTGGTCTTCGACGGTTTTGAGTCAGGAGCGCCGAATAGTCACGACGCGCATGAATTAGATCTGCCATCGGACGGTGTTCGGGATATCGCACCTGCGGCTGCCCCGGCCTCTAATCTGGAGCAGATCGCGCCCTCCAAGGATGGGTGGATGGACCCCGCCACGGAGGCCGCACACTCATCGGCATTGGATCCGAACACAGACTCCACCTCCAAAGAGATCTGTGTCACCGGACCCCCGGACTCATCTCCAGTCTTAGGTTCCAAACTGCGCGCGTCCGTGCCTATCAAATCTGATTGGGCACCGATCATGGAGTTTACCTCCACGGATATCTTACAACACTCACCCTTGGGTGACGTGCTAAATTCATTGAAGTCTCTCTCCTTATCAGGAGACTCTTGGCCGAACTATGTCCAGCTCGAGTGGGAAGCGGACGATGAAGAAATTCGATACCCACCCATCACCCACTTAATAGCCATTGTCGACGACTTAACCGACGTGCTCGACTTCGACTCCAAAGACATCAACGATGTGGACGACGATGTAGGAGAAGAACAGGAACTGCCGCTCACAGGGCGCTGGACAGCCACCTCATCATATGATATATATATGGTGGACACCCCCAAAGAAAACAATGGCGATGAGGCAACATAGGACAATCCCTTGGGGAAGCAATCAAAGCACTGGCGTCATCGGCGCTGCTCTAAGCCCTGCCATGGCAGAAATAGCAGTACCGGCACAGGAGATGACAGCAATCCGGATGGTGCCGAAGACAATCCCGCTCAGCCTGACTTCGAGCAGGCCGGGTAGGAGGATGGGCAAGCTAGTCCAGATGAACAGGCCAAGGATGGAGACTTGGAGGACGATAATTATATGCCTCTCTCCGAAGATGAGGCGAGCCTCGGTGACGACGAATTTGTCGTGCCTGAGGATCCCGTCGAGCAGGAGCGCTTCAAGCGTCGGCTTATAGCCACTGCAATAAGCCTGAAGAAGAACCAGCAGCAGCTTCAAGCTGATCAAGATCTGCTAACAGATAGATGGACTGAGGTCCTGACAACCGAGGAATATGGACTTGAGCGCCCAACCAAAAGTTACCTGAAGCACATGTTGCTACCTCAATTCGAGGAAGAGGCGCTAGAGCCCACACTACCAGCGCAGGACGAGATGGACCGGCCACCTCGTGGCCGAGACAGAGCGACTTATCACCCCGAACAACCGCCTGCACCCCGCCGCCAATCAAACAAAAATACTAAAGCCCGGGGCTACACGCAGGACCTGTGAGACGTATTGGAAAACAAAGCCGGACAGTCAAGATTGATCTATGGATCGCGGGGGCGCGCCACAACACGCGATGATGACCGTCATGCCGGATACGCTAAAAACAAGTCCGGCCGGGCTGAATACAACAGACCAGACTCATTTGAACTGCGTCGTGATATAGCCCGGCATAGAGGCGCCGCACACCCCCTCTGCCTCACTAATGAAGTAATGGATCATGAATTCCCAGAAGGATTTAAACCCGTAAACATCGAATCATACGATGGCACAACAGACCCCGCAGTATGGATTGAAGATTTCCTTCTCCACATTCACATGGCCCGTGGTGACAATCTACATGCCATCAAGTACCTCCCCCTTAAGCTCAAAGGACCGGCTCGACATTGGCTGAATAGCCTGCCGGCGAACTCCATTGGAAGTTGGGAGAACCTGGAGGACGCATTCCTTGACAACTTCCAGGGCACTTACGTGCTACCACCGGACGCTGATGACCTAAGCCACATAACCCAACAGCCCAGAGAGTCAGCCAGGAAATTCTGGACTCGGTTCCTAACCAAAAGAACCAAATCGTCGACTGTCCAGATGCCGAAGCCCTAGCAGCCTTTAAGCATAACATCCACGACGAGTGGCTCGCCCGACAGCTCGGCCAAGAGAAGCCGAAGTCCATGGCATCCCTCACGACACTCATGACCCGCTTTTGTGCGGGCGAGGACAGCTGGCTGGCTCGTAGTAACATCACGCCAAGAAATCATGGCACTTCAGATGCCCGAGATAGCAACGGCAAGCCACGATGCAACAAACGTAAGCGTCGGAACACTGGCGATAACACAGAAGACACGACATTCAATGCCGGATTCAGTGGCTCCAAGTCCGGTCAGCGGAAAAAGCCATTTAAAAGAAACAATCCGGGTTCGTCCAGTCTGGACCCCATACTCGATCGCTCGTGTCAAATTCACGGCACCCCTGATAAGCCAGGCAACCACACCAATAGAGAATGCTGGGTGTTCAAACAGGCCGGCAAGTTGAATGACGAAAATAGGGAAAAGGGGCTGCATAGTGATGATGATGAGGATCCCCGGCCGCCGAACACAGGAGGACAGAAGAAATTTCCTCCCCAAGTGAAAACGGTAAACATGATATCGCCACCCACATCCCTAAGCAGGAACGGAAGCGTGCACTACGGGACGTCTATGCGATGGAGCCAGTCGCCCCAAAGTTCAACCCATGGTCATCTTGTCCGATCACTTTCGATCCCAGGGACCATCCTACCAGTATCCATCATGGCGGTTCAGCCGCATTGGTCCTCGACCCCATCATTGACGGATTCCACCTCACGCGAGTCCTTATGGACGGTGGTAGCAGCCTGAACCTGCTCTATTAGGATATAGTGCACAAAATGGGCATCAATCCCTCAAGGATCAAACCCACCAAAACCACCTTTAAAGGTGTAACTCCAGGAGTAGAGGCATGTTGTACGGGCTCAATAACACTGGAAGCGGTCTTCGGATCTCCGGACAACTTCCGAAGCGAGGAGTTAATCTTTGATATCGTCCCCTTCCGTAGTGGCTATCATGCACTACTAGGACGAACCACATTTGCTCGATTCAATGCGGTACTACACTACGCATACCTCAAGCTCAAGATGCCAAGACCTCACGGGGTTATAACAGTCAATGGAAACACAGACTGCTCGCTCCGTAGAGAGGAGCACACTGCGGCCCTCGCAACAGAAGTACAAAGCAGCCTTCTTAGGTAGACCGCCAACTCGACGATAAAACCACCGGACATCGTCAAGCGTGTTCGGAGTACTCTGCAACAAGATCGTCCGGCACGTCCAGAGCTCGACTAGCAATTCGGCCTCCGTCCTAGTCCCAATCAAGTGGCAAAATTTGTGCCGCGCGTACATAATTACGCACTCAAAATACCATGGGCATAGGCGGAGGCACGACTACGATGCGGTCCACAGTGCAGCTCAACCGTCACGAGACCCGCATACCTTCATCATCTTCTTTCTTTTCAGGACCCTACTTTCAGGAAGCCCTTTCAGATAGCCTGATCATCGGACTCATCACGGGAAGGAAAAACCAAGGAGGCAAGAGGCTTTGACGTACACAGGGAATACCCAGGTGGTCTCTAATAACGATCGTTATACCTGTTTTACATACCCACACGCAGCCTGCCCTTGGTTAGGACATGTCAAATAGTCCTATTTTTGCTTAACGCATTACTTGTATACATAAGCTTTGACGTATTATTCAAATAACAATGGAAAAAACATACATCGTCGGCTTATTATTACATTTCCTTTATCCTTTCTCTTGACTACTTAAATTATATAAATTGCACCCGTACACTTGGTACGCTCATTTCGCCAGGGGCTTCAATATACCCCATAACATGGCATGAAAAGACCGAACACTTTCGACAGTGCGGCACCCCGAACTTATAACATTATATGCATTAGCTCCGAATCATGTCTTGGGTCAATAGTTGGGTTTGCCGGGCTCCCTTGTGTTGGTGCCTTATGTTCCGTTATATCGGCTAAGGTAGCGCACGGAGAACTACTTCGATTGTGTCCCGGTTCTTCCGGACGAGCACCTCAGTGGAGAAAGCTGAAAACTGACTGTCATGATGCGGCGAGAGCTGGTCACTGTTCGAGAGGTCTCAAATCCCTAAAGATTTTTTCCGCTTCGCACGAGGAATCGGCCTTGTCCGATTTAGCCGTGTATGGCCCCCACAGTTCGGCCTTCCGAATACTAGGGGCTTCGCCAAAATTTAAAATTGTAGACTTCTATGGCTAAGTGAGAGTGATAAAGCCGTATAGTCCGATTGCCTTGTTTGCTGCGCTAAACACCTCCTTAAAGGACCAAAAATTTGGATAAAGAGTGTTTTGGTTTATCCCGAACACCCCAGTACTAGTTACACGGGGGCAGAAGCCGACGACTGACAAACTTTCAGATTTTTATAAACGGCCGCACAGAAGGTAATATTTTAAATCAACAAGCGTTATATAGCGCACACGAACTCGTTTTCATATTACAGGATGACATGAGTACATTCATTCAAATATTACATCCTTGGCACATTCCTCCGCCACAAGGCGGGCGCCTTTCATAACACCGTCATAGTACTTCTTGGGGTAGCGGTGCACCTTGCCCTCCGGTGGCCCCTCCGTCACCAGCTTCTCGTCATCCATCTTTGCCCAGTGCACTTTCGCGCGGGCGAAGGCCCGACGGGCACCTTCAATGCAGATGGACCGCTTAATGACTTCAAGCCGTGGACAAGCATTTACCATTCGCTTTACAAGGCCGAAGTCACTGCTAGGCACGGTCTCGCCAGGCCACAGCCGGACTATGAAGTCCTTCATGGCCAGTTCGGTCGCCTTGTGCAGTTCGACCAATTGCTTCAGCTGGTCACTCAAAGGCATCGGATGTTCGGTCCCAGCATATTGAGACCAGGACAACTTCTCCGTCGAGCTCCCTTCTTCGGCACGGTAGAACTCTGTGGCATCCAATATGTTGCGTGGCAGATCCGCGAACGCTCCGGGAGAGCTCCGAATTCGGGTAAGGAAAAGGAAAGTCTTCGAGGGAGTCCCGGACTAGGGGGTGTCCGGATAGCCAAACTATCATCATCGGCCGGACTCCAAGACTATGAAGATACAAGATTGAAGACTTCGTCCCATGTCCGGATGGGACTTTCCTTGGCGTGGAAGGCAAGCTTGGCGATACGGATATGTAGATCTCCTACCTTTGTAACCGACTCTGTGTAACCCTAGCCCTCTCCGGTGTCTATATAAACCAGATGGCTTTAGTCCATAGGACGAACAATAATCATACCATAGGCTAGCTTCTAGGGTTTAGCCTCCTTGATCTCGTGGTAGATCTACTCTTGTAACCCACATCATCAATATTAACCAGGCAGGACATAGGGTTTTACCTCCATCAAGAGGGCCCGAACCTGGGTAAAAACATCGTGTCCCTTGTCTCCTGTTACCATCTGCCTAGACACACAGTTCGGGACCCCCTACCCGAGATCCGCCGGTTTTGACACCGACATTGGTGCTTTCATTAAGAGTTCCTCTGTGTCGTCACCAATAGGCTCGATGGCTTCTTCGATCATCAACGACGATGCAGTCCAGGGTGAGACCTTCCTCCCCGGACAGATCTTCGTATTCGGCGGCTTCGCACTGCGGGCCAATTCGCTTGGCCAGCTGGAGCAGATCGAAGGCTACGCCTCTGGCCGTCAGGTCAGATTTGGAAGTTTGAACTTCAAGGCTGACATCCGCGGGGACTTGATCCTCGACGGATTCGAGCCACAGCCGAGCGTGCCGTACTGTCACAATGGGCATGATTTAGCTCTGCAGCCGGACAGTACCCTGGAGGCCGCACTCGAACCCGCTCTGATCTTCGACTCGGAGCCGGCTGCTCAGACCAAGGATGGATGGCTAGACACCACCTCGGGGGCTGCAACCTCTACGACGATAGAGCCGAATACCGATCTTGTCCCCCATGAAGCTCGTGACTCCGAGGTGCCGGACTCCTTGCCGGACTCCGGACCTCCCGCGCCCCCTCTAGTCGAATCCGATTGGGCGCCGATCATGGAGTTCACCGCGGCGGACATCTTTCAACACTCACCTTTTGGCGACATCTTGAGTTCGCTAAAGTACCTCTCGTTATCAGGAGAGGCCTGGCCGGACTGCGGCCAGGACGGTTGGGATGCGGACGACGAAGAAATTCAGAGCCCACCCACCACCCACTTGGTAGCCACTGTCGACGACCTAACCGACATGCTAGATTACGACTCTGAGGACATCGATGGTATGGACGACGATGCCGGAGACGACCAAGAACCAGCGCCCACCGGGCACTGGAAAGCCACCTCTTCATACGACATATACATGGTGGATACCCCAAAGGATGGGAACGGCGAAGGAATAGCGGAGGATGACCCCTCCAAGAAATAGCCCAAGCGCCGGCGTCAGCAGCGCCGCTCGAAATCCCGCCATAGCAAGAATGAGGATTCCGTCATCGGAGACAATAATACACCGGAGCATCGAAGACAACCCACTCCAGCAAGATCCAGCACAGGAGGAGGGGGACGCTAGCCCTCATGAGAGAGCGCCCGAAGAAGAGGTAGAGGAATATATGCCTCCCTCTGGAGACGAGGCAAGCCTCGACGACGACGAATTCGTCGTGCATGAGGATCCCGTCGAACATGAGCGTTTCAAACGCAGGCTTATGGCCACGGCAAACAGCCTCAAGAAAAAGCAGCAGCAGCTTAGAGCTGATCAAGATCTGCTAGCCGACAGATGGACCGAAGTCCTCGCGGCCGAAGAGCATGAACTCGAACGCCCCTCCAAAAGCTACCCCAAACGTAAGCTGCTCCCCCGATTAGAGGTGGAGGCTTATGATCCCGCTTCACCAGGAGACAATACGGCTGATCGACCACCCCGTGGTCGCGACAGAGAGGCCTCAAGGCCCTTCACTAGACCCGTACCCCGGCATCGCTCGAAAAGCACAAGGCCACAGGGGAACACTCCGGACCTGCGCGACATATTGGAGGATAAGGCAAGACAATCAAGATCGATCTATGGATCATGTGGGCGCCCCACGATACGTGACGATCACCGTCACCCCGGACACAGTAAGTCCGGCCGGGCCGAACACAACAGACAAAGCTCTTTTGAGCTCCGTCGCGATATCACCCAGTACAGAGGCGCCGCACACCCACTGTGCTTCACGGATGAGGTAATGGATCATCAAATCCCAGAAGGGTTTAAACCCGTCAATATTGAATCTTATGATGGCACAACAGACCCCGCGGTCTGGATCGAGGACTATCTCCTCCACATCCACATGGCCCGCGGAGACGATCTCCACGCCATCAAATATCTCCCACTCAAACTTAAAGGACCAGCCCGGCACTGGCTTAACAGCTTGCCAGCAGAGTCAATCGGGAGTTGGGAGGACTTGGAAGCCACATTCCTTGATAACTTCCAAGGCACATACATGCGACCACCAGATGCAGATGACCTAGCCACATAATTCAGCAGCCAGACGAATCGGCCAGACAATTCTGGACACGGTTCTTAACCAAGAAAAACCAAATCGTCGACTGTCCGGATGCCGAGGCCCTCGCGGCCTTCAAGCATAACATCCGCGAGGAGTGGCTTGCCCGGCACCTGGGACAGGAAAAGCCGAAATCCATGGCAGCCCTTACATCACTCATGACCCGCTTCTGTGCGGGTGAGGACAACTGGCTAGCACGCAGCAACAACCTCAACAAAAATTCTGGCAGTCCGGATATCAAGGACCATAGTGGCAGGTCGCGTCGCAACAAAAACAAACGCCGCATTAACGGTGATAACAGTGAGGATACGACAGTCAATGCCGGATTCAGAGGCTCTAAACCCGGTCAACGGAAAAAGACATTCAAAAGAACAACTCAGGGTCCATCCAATTTGGACCGAATTCTCGACCGCTTGTGCCAGATACATGGCACCCCTGAAAAGCCAGCTAACCACACCAATAGGGACTGTTGGGTGTTCAAGCAGGCAGGCAAGTTAATTGCCGAAAACAGCGACAAGGGGCTACATAGCAACGACGAGGAAGAGACCCGACCGCCGAACAATAGAGGACAGAAGGGTTTCCCCCCACAGGTGCGAACGGTGAACATGATATATGCCACGCACATACCCAAAAGGGAGCGGAAGCGTGCACTCAGGGATGTATACGCGATGGAGCCAGTTGCCCCGAAGTTCAATCCATGGTCCTCTTGCCCGATCACCTTTGACCGAAGGGACCACCCCACCAGCATTCGCCATGGTGGGTTCGCCGCATTGGTTCTAGACCCAATCGTCGATGGATTTCATCTCACCAGAGTCCTGATGGACGGCGGCAGCAGCCTAAACCTGCTTTATCAGGACACGGTGCGCAAAATGGGCATAGACCCCTCAAGGATTAAACCTACCAAGACGACCTTTAAAGGCGTCATACCAGGTGTAGAAGCCAATTGTACAGGCTCAGTTACACTGGAAGTGGTCTTCGGATCCCCGGATAACTTCCGAAGCGAGGAGTTAATCTTCGACATAGTCCCGTTCCGCAGCGGCTATCATGCCTTGCTCGGACGTACCGCGTTCGCAAAGTTCAACGCGGTGCCGCACTACGCATACCTCAAGCTCAAGATGCCAGGCCCTAGAGGAGTCATCACGGTCAACGGAAACACTGAACGCTCCCTCCGAACGGAGGAACATACAGCGGCTCTCGCGGCAGAAGTACAAAGCAGCCTTTTAAGGCAATTCTCGAGTCCGGCTGCCAAGCGGCCGGACACAGCTAAGCGTGCCCGGAGTAACCTACAACACGACCACCTGGCACGTTCCGAGCACGCGTAGCAGTGCGGCCCCAACCCCAGCCCCTGTAAAACATTAAGACAGACCCTTCGCGTACTCCATTACGCTCTGAAGATACCATGGGCATGGGGCAAGGGGCTCGACCACGATAAGCCCAAACTGCGGCTCAACCGCACCAGGGGCTCTTAAGTGTGTCGTTTCTTTTTCTTTTCCTTTTATTTTTTACCTACAGGACTCCGTTCGTCAGAGGCCCTGTCCGGCAGCAGACATGCCGAACCCACGATACAACAGCCAGGGAAGGAGAAAGGCTACAACGAAAATCCAGGTGGTCTCCATTATGAGCATTAAATCTGTTTTATGCATTATTCCGTAGCCTACCCCTGGAGGGGGACATGTTAAACAGTCCCATCCCTTGCTTACCGCACCACTTGTATCGTCCTGCACTTACAACAGTTTTTATTTGAATAAAGCAATGCAGCACATTTTTGCTTCCAATTGCATTTCTTTCTTACACATATGTTCATCTATGACATGTTGCATCCGTACGTTTTGGTACGGCTAAATACACCAGGGGCTTATGTTTCCCGCGTTATGGTGTGATAAGTCCGAACACTTTCACAAGTGCAGCACCCCGAACTTATAGCATTATATGCATCGGCTCCGAATCATGTTCTTGGGTCAATAGTTGGGTTTGCCCGGCTCCCATGTTTTGGTACCTTACGTTCCATTTTATCGGCTAAGGTAGCACTGGGAGAACCACTGCGATTGCGCCCCAGTTGAGCTGGGTTAACGCCTCAGTGGAGAAAGCTAAAACTGACCGTCATGATGAGGCGAGAGCTGGTCGCTGTTCGAGAGGTTCTTTGCGAGTCCCTAAAGACTTATGCCGCTTCGAGCGAGGAGCCGGATTCTGTCCGGCCAAGGCGTGGATAGCGCCCCAAATTCGGCCTTCCGAAAACTAGGGGCTTCGCCGAAATTTAAAATTATAGAATTCTATGGCTAAGTGAGAGTGTTCAAGCATTATAAGTCCGGTTGCCTTGTTCGTTGTGTTGAGCGCCTCCCTAGATGGACCCAAAAATGGGAACAAGAGCGCTCGAGTTTATCCCGAACACCCCAGCACTCGTGGCATGGGGGCTGAAGCCGACGACTTGCCATCTCTCAGATTTGATAAACAGCCGCACAGAAGGTAATATTTTAAATTAACAAGCGTTGCTTAGCGCATATGAACCAAGTTTTCAGCGCACAGGATAACAAAATGCGAGTCTACTCAAATATTACATCTTTGGAGCACTCACCCGCAATAGTGCGGGCGCCCTTCAGCACACTCCTATAATACATCTCGGGCGTGCGATGCTCCTTGCCCTCTGGTGGGTGGGTCCGTCACAAGCTTCTGGGCATCCATCTTGCCCCAGTGCACCTTTGCGCGGGCAAGGGCCCGACGCGCACCTTCAATACAGGCAGAGTGCTTGATGACTTCAACCCACGGGCACGCATCCACCAGCCGCCGCACCAGGCCGAAGTAGCTCCCAGGCATGGCCTCCTTAGGCCACAGCCGAACTATGAGGCCCTTCATGGCCTGTTCGGCCGCCTTGTGGAGCTCGACCAGCTGCTTCAGCTGGTCGCTAAGGGGCACCGGATGTCCGGCCTCAGCATACTGAGACCAGAAGACCTTCTCCGTTGAGCTCCCCTCCTCGGCCCGGTAGAATGCGGCAGCATTGGACACGCTGCGGGGAAGATCTGCGAACGCTCCTGGAGAGCTCCGAATTCGGGTAAGCGACAGGTAATTAACACTCACATGCTTACTTTGCATGAAAAATGCCTTACCCGCTGCTATTTTCTTCACCGCCTCTATCTCCTGGAGGGCCTTGTAGGCTTCGGCCTTAGCGGCTTTGGCACTCTCAAGAGCCGTTGCAAGCTCAGACTCTCGAGTCTTCGAGTCACGCTCCAGGCTCTCGTGTTTCTTCACGAGATCCTGGAGCTCTTGCTGTACCTCCGCCACCCGCGCCTCCTGTTTCTCTCGCTCGGTGCGCTCCGCAGCCGCATTGCGTTCGGCCGCGGCCACCGCCTCCTTCAGGGTCGCCACCTCGTTAGTGGCCCCTGCAATACCCCAGTTATCCTTGTCATTTTTCTTGCAACCAAATCCTTTTCTGTAAGGTACAATTTTCATAAGGTATTACTCACCTTCTTTTTCCTCGAGCTGCTTCTTGGCATGGCCGAGCTCGTTCTCGGACCGCTCGAGGTTTTCCTTCAAAGTTTTGACCTCCGCAGTCAGTGCGGCAGAGGTCAGCAGCACAGCCTGCAATCCCATATTGACATATTTTCATGACTCCTGCGTTTATCTTTCTAAAGATCCTCAGTCCGGCTTTTCTTTCCGAACACCGAACCGAGCATCAGGGGCTACTGTCTATGCGGTACCATTTTACATATATTGAAATTCTTACCTCAAAGCCTGTTAGAAGGCTGCTGCAGGCTTCGGTCAGCCCGCTCTTGGCGAGCTGAACCTTCTGAATCACCGCACTCATAACAGTGCGGTGTTCCTCTTCAATAGAGGCGCTATTGAGCGCCTCCAGCAAATTATCCGGCACCTCCGGTTGGACGGAGGCAGCCGGCGTCGCGGTCTTGCCCTTCTTACGAAGGGGTCGCCCGCCGGACTCCGGAGCCACTATGGGTTCCGGGGCTGAGTCCGGTGCAAAGTCCGGGAGGTTGTCCTGCGACACCTCCGGGGCCCTCTCCTCCTGGTGGGTCCCTTCCTGGGATCCCACCTCGGCATCGTCCGCATCACGGGGGGTGGAGGCAGTCGGAAGAGAATCCATATCCGACGCCCCTAAGGACCCGCTCGACGAAGTGGGGAGATCATCCTTAGGCGGACTGCAGGGTTGTATGCGGCATTAGAAAGACATAATGTGGCGGAAAACGAAAACCTTGAAGTTATTCGGGAGTCCGGATACTTACGATCTCGCCAGAGGCTTGGCCCTTGGAGGCCAGTCCTCGTCGTCGTCACTGGCGTTGGCGGAACAGTCCGGGGGAAGAGTTTTTCCCCTCTTGGACCCTTCGGCCTCCCTTGTTGGGGAGGCCTTCCTTTTCTTCCCTCCCCCCGCTGGGGGAGAGGCTTTCTTCTTCTCCTCCTCGCCTTGGTGGGAGGAGTCGGCCTCGGATTCATCGTCCGATAGCACCTGAAAACGGGAACTCTTCCGAGTCCCCGTGGCCTTCTTCTTGGCCTTCTTCTCCGGCACCACGTGGGGTGCCGGAGCCAGCAGCCCCGTTAGGCGGGCGTCAGCTGGGTCCTCTGGCAATGGGGCCGGACAGATAGCCTGTGCGGCCTTCTTCAGCCAGTCCTGTCAAAGGAAAGGGAGTTTAGATCCCGCATAGAGTCAAACTATGAATAACAAGCGTCCCGTAAAGGACAATATCACTTACCTCGTCAGCTGGACGCTGTGAGCTGAATCCGCGATCTTCGGTAGCGGATGCGGGAGCCTCGGCGCCCTTGAACAACACATTCCAGACCTCTTCGTACGTAGTGTTGAAGAGCCCATTCAAAGTCTGGTGCTGCGCCGGATCGAACTCCCACATGTTGAAGCCCCGTCGTTGGCACGGGAGAATCCGGCGGATGAGCATGACCTGGACTACGTTGACAAGCTTGAGCTTCTTGTCCACCAGCTTCTGGATACAGGCTTGGAGTCCGGTCAGCTCCTCCGAATCCCCCCAGATCCAGCCACTCTCTTTCCAGGAGGTGAGCCGTGTAGGGATAGCGGATCTGAATTCGGGGGCCGCTGCCCAATCAGGGTCACGCGGCTCGGTGATATAGAACCACCCCGATTGCCACCCCTTAATGGTTTCCACGAAAGTACCCTCCAGCCACATAACGTGGGACATCCTGCCCACCATGGCGCCTCCGCACTCCACTTGGCTGCCCTTCACAACCTTCGGCTTGACACTGAAGGTCTTGAGCCACAAGCCGAAGTGGGGCTGTATGCAGAGGAAGGCCTCGCACACGACGATAAACGACGAGATGTTGAGGATAAAATTCGGGGCCAGATCATGGAAATCTAGGTCGTAGTAGAACATGAGCCCCCGGACAAAGGGATGAAGTGGGAAGCCCAGTCCGCGGAGGAAATGGGGAAGGAATACTACCCTCTCATGGGGCCTAGGGGTGGGGATGAGCTCTCCCTCGTCGGGGAGCCGATGCGCGATGTCGCTGGACAAGTATCCGGCGCTGCGCAGCTTCTGGATATGCCCCTCCGTGACGGAGGAGGCCATCCACTTGCCTCCCGCTCCGGACATATTTGGAGAAGGTTGAGGTGAGATGTGTGGGCTTGGGCGCTAGAGCTCGAGTTCGCAGAGATGGATAAGCCAAGGAGGAAGAAGGCGCAGGTAAAAAGGTTGGATCTTTATCCCCTTATATGGGCGGACGGAAACATGCGTCCCCACCGGCCTGATAAAACTCGCTTATCTCCCAAGCGCTGCAATCAATGGCGCGGTTGGGTTACCCACGTCCGTATTGATGGGAATCCCGGAATAAGGGGAACACGATCTCTGCTTTGACAAGACGTGCCAAGGAAACCGCCTTGCTAAACGCGCTGAGATGGAACAATAAAAAAATTTGAAGGCTTGGTAGTGGTGTGACGTTACGCCACAAAATACGTCAGCAGATTGAACTTGTGTAATATTATTCTCTCTACGGTTGTATGTGGAATTTATTTTGCAGAGCCGGACACTATCCTGGTGTTCACAATCTTCTATAAATTATTCGGGAGGAACCCGCCTTGCAATGCCGAAGACAACATGCGCGCCGGACTCGTCGTCATTGAAGCCTGGTTCAGGGGCTACTGAGGGAGTCCCGGACTAGGGGGTGTCCGGATAGCCGAACTATCATCATCGGCCGGACTCCAAGACTATGAAGATACAAGATTGAAGACTTCGTCCCGTGTCCGGATGGGACTTTCCTTGGCGTGGAAGGCAAGCTTGGCGATACGGATATGTAGATCTCCTACCTTTGTAACCGACTCTGTGTAACCCTAGCCCTCTCCGGTGTCTATATAAACCGGATGGCTTTAGTCCATAGGACGAACAACTATCATACCATAGGCTAGCTTCTAGGGTTTAGCCTCCTTGATCTCATGGTAGATCTACTCTTGTAACCCACATCATCAATATTAATCAGGCAGGACGTAGGGTTTTACCTCCATCAAGAGGGCCTGAACCTGGGTAAAAACATCGTGTCCCTTGTCTCCTGTTACCATCCGCCTAGACGCACAGTTCGGGACCCCCTACACGAGATCCGCCAGTTTTGACACCGACAGTCTCCTTCACATGCTTGCTTTGCATAAAGAATGCCTTACCCGCAGCTGTCTTCTTGGCCGCCTTAATTTCCTGGAGGGCCTTTTGGGCTTCGGCCTTGGCGTCTTGCATGCTCTGGAGGGCCTTCGCAAGCTCGGACTCTTGCGTCTTGGAGTCACGCTCCAAGGACTCGAACTTTTTGCCGAAGTCCTGTTGCTCTTGTTGTACCTCATTAACCCGAGCCTCCTGTTTCTCACGCTCGGTGCGCTCCTTGGCTGCCTTGTTTTGGCCTTGGACAACTCTTTCTTCAGGGCCGCCACTTCGGTCGTGGCCCCTATTAAAATTCATAATGCTGATGTTAGCATCAATGATTTTTTCCTTTATATGAGACACTGACGGGGTATCACTTACCTTTGTTCTCCTCGGGCTGCCTCTTCACGAGGCCGAGCTCTTCCTCGGCCCGCACTAGGTCCCGTTTATATCCGAAAACCTCTACAGTAAGGGCGGCAGCGACCAGCAGCGACGCCTGCTTATTCACATAGACATTTTCTGTTAGACTCCTGCGGATAATAATTGACCCTCAGTTTGGCTTTTCTTTCTGAACACCAAACAGAGTATCAGGGGCTACTGTCTATAATGTGATATTTTCTTACACTTTTGTTACTTACCTCAAAGCCTGTTAGGAGGCTGTCGCAGGCTTCGGTCAATCCGCTTTTGGCGGACCGAACCTTCTCAATTACCGTACTCATAAGAGTACGGTGCTCTTCGTCAATGGAAGCGCCTCGAAGCACTTCCAACAAATTGTCCGATGCCTCCGGGTGAACATAGGTCATCAGCACAGGCGGCTCGCCCTCCTTAGCGAGTGGCTGCCTACTTGAATCCAAAACCATTGGAGGTTCCGGCGCAGTATCCGGCTGGGGCCCAGACATGCTGCGGCCCCCGTTAGCAGAATCCATGGGGGTCTTTCCCCCCATGTGCCCAGCGTCTGGGATTTCGCCTTGGGGCGTCTCCAGAACCATCGCCCCCTGTTCCAGTATCCTTTGGGACAACCCCTTGGTGTCGTCCGCGGGCCGGGGGAGGTGGCCGTCGGGAGTGAATAGCTATTCATCTCCGATTCACTCAAGGACCCATCTGAAGAGGATACCTCGATGTGGGACTTAGCCGGACTGCATATGCGTGCTCGGCATTATAAGAAGCAATGAAGCTAAAACGCATTGAAAGTACTATTAGGTACGGATACTTACGACTTCGCCAGGGGCTTGTCCCTGGGCAACCACTCCTCATCGCTGTAGGCGGCCGTGGTGGAGTGGTCCGGAAGGGATGTCTTTCCCTTCTTGGACGATCTGGCCTCCCCCTATGGGGCGGCCTTCCTCTTCTTCTCCTCCCCAGTTTGGGGAGGGGGGGTTTCTTCTTCCTCCTCGTCTTCGTGGGAGGAATTTTCCTCGGCGTCCTCAAAAGACGAGTCTAATACAACCTTGCACCGGAGATCTTTCCTGGTTCCCATGGCCGCCTTCTTGGCCTTCTTCTCCGGCACCTCATAGGGCGCTGGAAACAACATCTTCGTTAGAAGCTCCGATTCCGGATCTTCCGGTAACGGAGCCGGGCAGTCGATCCACTCCGCCACTGCTACCCAATCCTGTGGAAGCAGTGTAAAAAGTTTAGGATCCTCCTCCAGATGTGCTGATGAAGAGTGCACCTTGCGAAACACATGAACTTACCGGATTGGCGAGGCGCTTGATGCCGAGCCTGCGATCTTCAGTTATGGGTGGCGGTACCTCGTTGGTCTTGAACAACAATTTCCAAATGTCTTCATGCGTCGTGCCGAAGAGCTCTCGTAGTGTCTGGTGTTCGGCCGGGTCGAACCCCCACATATTGTAGACCCGTCGTTGGCACGGAAGGATCCGGCGGAGGAGTATGACTTGTACTATGTTGACGAGCTTGATCTTCTTGCTTACCATATTCCGGACACAGTTCTGAAGTCCGGACAGCTCTGCCGCGGACCCCAAGGCTAAGCCCTTCTCTTTCCAGGTGGTGAGCCGCATGGGGGTGCCGGATCGAAATTTGGGGGCCGCCGCCCAGTTGGCGTTGTGGGGCTCGGTGATGTAGAACCACCCCGATTGCCACCCCTTTACTGTCTCCACGAAGGAGCCCTCGGGCCAAGCGACATTGGGAATCTTGCCCAACATGGCGCCCCCACACTCCGCTTGCTGGCCGCCCACCACCTTTGGCTTCACGTTGAAGGTCTTCAGCCATAGGCTGAAGTGGGGCGGGATACGGAGGAAAGCCTCGCACACGACGATGAACGCCAAGATGTTGAGGATGAAGTCGGGGGCCAGATCGTGAAAATAGAGCCCGTAGTAGAACATGAGCCCGCAGACGAATGGGTGGAGGGGAAATCCTAGTCCGCGGACGAAATGAGGGAGGAACACTACCCTCTCCCGAGGTTTCGGAGTAGGGATGATCTGCCCCTCATCCGGAAGCCTGTGCGCAACGTTTGCAGCCAGGTATCCTACCTCCCGTAGCTTTTTTATGTCCTCCTCCATGACGGAGGAGGCCATCCACTTGCCTCCTGCTCGGGACATGCTTGAATGACTTTGCGGAGAAAGTGAGGGCTTGGGCGCTAGAGCTCGAGCAAAAGGGGATGGATGTGCAGAGGAAGAAGAAGGTGTGGGTGAAAAAGAAGAGTCCTTATCTCTTTATAGAGGCGATAGAAACTGTGTGCCTCCCCACTTGCCCTATAAATTCGCTTTTTCCCCAAGCAACGCATCGATGGCGTGGTTGGGTTACCCACACCCGTATTGATGAGAATCCCATGATAAGGGGACACGATCTCTGCTTCGGCAAGATGCGCCAATAAAACCGCCTTGCAATGCGTGCAGTAGCAGGCTGGGAAAAAACAGTTCGGATAATGACCGGGCCGTGGCATGATGTCATGCCATGAAAAATTGTCAGTAGATTAGATTCGCAAGAAATTATGCTCTCTATGGTTCTATGTGGAATTTATTTTGCAGAGCTGGACACGATTCACATGCTCAAAATCTACCCTGGAGTATTCAAAGATGGAACCCGCCTTGCAATGTCGAAGACAATCTGCATGCTGGACTCATCATCATTGAAGCCTGGTTTAGGGGCTACTTAGGGAGTCCTGGATTAGAGGGTCCTCGGACAGTCGGACTATATACTTTGACCGGACTGCTGGACTATGAAGATACAAGATTGAAGACTTCATCCCGTGTCTGGATGGGACTCTCCTTGGCGTGGAAGGCAAGCTTTGCCATTCGGATATGTAGATCTCTTTCTTTGTAACTGACTCTATGTAACCCTAGCCCCCTCCGACGTCTATATAAACCGGAGGGTTTAGTCCGTAGGACAAGAACAACAATCATAATCATAGGCTAGCTTCTAGGGTTTAGCCTCTACGATCTTGTGGTAGATCAACTCTTGTAATACTCATATCATCAAGATCAATCAAGCAGGAAGTAGGGTATTACCTCCATCGAGAGGGCCCGAACCTGGGTAAACATCGTGTCCCCAGCCTCCTATTACCATTGGCCTTAGACACACAGTTCGGGACCCCCTACCCGAGATCCGCCGGTTTTGACATTGACAACAGATGGATAGCTGCCACGCCCTCTCCAGACCAGCCTGGCCCACCCAAAGCCCCTCCATCGCCCGCACGTGCTTCCCACCTGAAACGGTCAGCGCCGCTCCAAAGAATCAGTGCCGCATTCATGCCCGGGAAGAGAGGACGTGACCTCTCACTAGCTCCTGCGTTGAAGGGAGAAGCGGATTCAAGAGTGATGGTTGCTTCGTCCGTCCAACTTACTGCTGGGTCTATGTGATTTGCGGCTCATTGGTAATTATTACTCAGGTGGTAGGACTGCTAGATGTCCCACGCTTTTGGCGAAAGGAGGTACTACTAGATTACAATTTTCTCCATTCTTACACCAGAGGAGTGCAAGAGCAGTGAAAACACACATACTAAGTGATTACATGGCCCACCTCACACTATCACCATATTATCTGGACACCATGCGACACCTAACTCTCTACATAGTACTCCCTCCGTTCCTAAATATACGTCTTTGTAGAGATTCCACTAGGTGGACTACATACGGAACAAAATGAATGAATCTACACTTAAAATGCATCTATATACATCCGTATGTTGTTCATGGTGAAATCTCTACAAATACTTATATTTAGGAACGGAGGAAGCACTAGTATAGTACGTACTGTAATTTATCAGCGAGATAGTACAATGCTATGAAGCTTCCAGCTTCTGTTACATGTATCTTGCATCCAAGGTTGCCCATTGCAAAATTTCATCAAATACAAAGGAGACTAACATGCATGCTATTGCATCTCAATGATTGACAGATCATAACAAATATGTACTCCCTCCGTTCCAAAATAAGTGTCTCAACTTTATGCAAACTTTAGTAGAAAGTTGTACTACTACTAAAGTTGACACTTATTTTGGAACAGAGGCAGCTAAAGAAAAAACAGCCCATGCAGTCCCTAGCCCTTGAACCGTAAACTCCAACCAGGCTTTAATTTGCTGGCAACATTCGAGCTTCCCAAGAAATGAAGTTTGCAACCTTTTGACCATCGGATCATTTTGTGCAGTTTCACCAAAATCAAGATGAGCATCCCTATGGCAAAGAAACCGAAGAAGCGTGATTAGAATAAGACTACTAGGACTAGTTGATGAGACATAAACTCATGACAAATATAGTATGTAGAAGCCAGTAGAGGTATGTGTGGGGCAAAGAAGTAGATTAATATCCACATGGAGTGATGTGGGCAGCTGGAGCAGTGGTGCAAGCTGGCTATAAAGGTAGTTGTACCTGAGGGATGTCGGGACATAGCTCAACCTTGAGGAGGGAGGCGGGAGGCGGCAACTGCCCACGTCACGGCAGTGAGCAAGGGATGAAGGCAACCTCACCGGCTTTGTGAGAGAGAACGTTGGGGAACTCTGATTGGGACGTGCCGATAGTGGGTTTTCGCCGTCGGCGACGGCGACCGCATCTACACTAAACATCCACCCCTTCCCCCGGCGGACGTGATCCGCCGGGATGTTAGAGATGTGGCCACAGTCGTTTTGTGCGAGAGAGTGTGAAGAGAGCAACCCCAGCAAGCAACTGTGTAGGCTGGCCCGTCCTGACAATGTATATAGTGGAGCGGTTCCCTTTTCTCTCCATATGAACCTATTATATTGTGTACGTGCCACTAAAGAAAAAAACTTTATTTATAAATGACGCAACACCTACTACTCATTCTCCTATAAACCTTGCACTTGGCATCTCCAAAGTATTAACCTTGCGATTAGCTCTTCGCCTCTTTGGGAAGTCGAGCAATAATGGTACTGCAGTATATATCGTTCTGGCTATATGAGATTGAGTGAATTGCTGCATGTCCACTACATGGGTGAGGGTCGAGGGGCGAGGGAGAGTGCATACTATTATGTCCGTTTCAAATATGGACTACATAGGGAGCAAAATGAGTGAATCTACACTCTAAAATACGTCTATATACATCAGTGTTTGGAGTATGTACATGTAGTTCATATTGAAATCTACTAAAGGACATATATATTCCAAACAATATGATAATCTCTCTAACCAAGGTAGTAGGGACGAGTAGTAAACGGAGGGAGTAGTAAAATTTTCTCCTCGTCCTACGAGCCACCACGCGCATGGGCGAGGGAGCGGGCGTAAGGCGTACAGTACTACTACTACTACTACTACTACTACTACTACTACTACTACTACTACTACTACTACTACTAAGCAAGCTTCACCTCATCCTGCGAGCCACCGCGCCCATGGGCGGGGGAGACGGTGTACGAAGCAAGCTTCTCCTCATTCTGTGAGTTGACGGGACACATCAAAAGTACTCTAGTGTATAGAGCCTTGCCTCTAAGGTAGGCCCCACATGGTTTGCCTCTTTTTGAACATAACGTGCCAAGTCGCAATTTGTTTGTTCACCCGTGGTAGAAGATCCTCCCTCCACCAAGTGGACAACTAGTACACGCGTCAAATTACCATGTGGGCTGCCTTTTCGTACGGAAAGAGCTCCACCATGTACCCACACGGGTGTGGTTGGGAAAGAGACGGGAGTACGTGAGCCGTGCGTGCACCTCTTCTCTTCGTGCACGTCCCCCACCTACGTGGATGTGTGAGAGAGATATACAAACCTAGATAGATGGCGTGTGCATTCGTGAGTGTTTTTTGTTTGGGGGGGGGTTGATTTCGTGAATGTATTTGTGGGAATATGTATCGATGACATCTCAAACAAAATTTTGCATGCAATGTGTGTGAAATGGAGGCCTATCCATATCATATATAGAGGGTCGGGCGATCCACGAGAAGAGAGGGAGGGGTCATAGATATCGGTAGAGTCGAAGAGAGGATCAATTGGATGGGTGCGATATTGATGAAGAGAGCCATCGAAATTGTGTGTGTGTGCAAGTCAAAGATATAGGGTGACTGACCTACCGGAACGTCTGAGGGCACAAGTCAAGTTTGTGTGTGGCAGGTGTCAGTGTCAAAACTGGCGGATCTCAGGTAGGGGGTCCCGATCTGTGCGTCTTAGGCTGATGGTAACAGGAAGCGAGGGACACAATGTTTACCCAGGTTCAGGCCCTCTCGATGGACGTAAAGCCCTACTTCCTGCTTGATTAATATTGAAGATATGTGGAATACAAGAGTAGATCTACCACGAGATTGTAGAGGCTAAACTCTAAGAGCTAGCCTATGATGGTATGATTGTAATTGTGATCGGCCTTCTAAGGACCATGCTCTCCGGTTTATATAGACACCAGAAAGCTAGGGTTTACATGGAGTCGGTTACAAGGAAGGAAACATAATATCCGGATCGCCAAGCTTGTCTTCCACGCAAAGGAGAGTCCCATCCGGACACGAGCCGAAGTCTTGAGTCTTGTATCTTGATGCTTCTATAGTCCAGATGATGTATATAGTCCAGCTGTCCGGATACCCCCTTATCCAGGACTCCCTCAGTAGCCCCTGAACCAGGCTTCAATGACGATGAGTCCGGCGCGTAGTCTTGTCTTCGGCATTGCAAGGCAGGTTCCTCCTTCCAAATACTCCAAGGTTATCATCGAACACGTAGACCGTGTCCGGATTTGCAAAATGATCTTCACATACCACCGTAGAGAGAATGATACTCCAGCTGACAACTTTTAGACGACGTGACATGTCATTAGGGCCAGGTCATTACTCAAACCGTTTTTTTCATAACCAGCCACAACGCGTATTGCGAGGCGGTTTCCTTGACACGTCTTGTCAAAGCAGAGATCATGTCCCCTTATCGCGGGATTCTCATCAATACGGGTATGGGTAATCCCCCGTGCCATCAATCGTGACGCTTGGGAAATAAGCGATTCTCAACAAGCTAGTGGAGAGGCGCACTGCTTTCGTCGCCTCTATAAAGGTATAAGAGTTCCTCATTTTTACCCATGCCTCCTTCCTCCCCTTGCATACTCTTGCCCCCTCGAGCTCCAGCGCCCTAGTCCAGGTCTTCTCCACACATTTTTTAGTCATGTCCGGAGCAGGAGGCAAGTGGGTGGCTTCCACCATGACGGAGAAGAAGATCGCGAATCTTCGGGCGGCCGGATACTTGGCCGCAGACATAGAGCACCGGCTACCAGACGAGGGGCAGGTCATTCCGACTCCAGGACCCCACGAGAGGGTCGTGTTCCTTACCCACTTTGTCCGTGGACTGGGGTTTCCACTCCACCCCTTCGTCCGCGGGCTTATGTTCTACTACGGGATTGACTTTCATGATCTAGCTCCGAACTTTGTCCTCAACATCTCGGCATTCATCGTCATGTGCGAGGCCTTCCTCCGCATCAAGCCGGATTTTGGCTTGTGGCTCCAAACCTTCTGAGTGAAGACGAAGATTGTTAGCGGCCAGCAAGCGGAGTGCAGAGGAGCCATGGTGGGCAAAATGCCTAACATCACCTGGCCTGACAGCTCCTTTGCGGAAACCGTGAAGGGGTGGCAATCGGGGTGGTTCTACATCACCGAGGCACGTGACACCAACTAGGCGCCGGCCCCCGAGTTCCGATCTGGAACCCCTATGCGGCTCACCTCCTGGGAATAGAAGGGCCTGTTATGGGGCGAATCTGCAGAGCTGACCAGACTCATCAACTGCGTCAAAGGCATGAAGGACAAGAACATCAAGCTTGTCAACGTGATCCAAGTCATGCTCATTCGCCTGATTTTGCCATGCCAAAGGCGGGCATTCAATTTGTGGGAATTCATCCCAGCCGAACACCGGACGCTCCAGAGGCTCTACAGCATGAAGCATAAGAACGCATGGAAGGCGTTGTTCAAGGCCACCGAGGTACCTCCTCTAATAACCAAGGACCGCGGGCTCCATTCCGCACGGCAACCTACCCAGGTGAGTTCTCAGGCCGCCACCGGGTCCGGTCCTTCCCAATGTACTCATGGGGGAATTCCTAAGTGATTGTGTATATTTGTTTTAGGAGTATGTGGAGACAGTGGAGCGGATCGACAGTCCGGATCCGTTGCCGGAAAGCCCAGCCAATGATCTTCTGACGAAGATGCTGGTCCCGTTGCCCTATAAGGGCCGGAGAAGAAGGCCGACAAGAAGGCCCCGGGGACCCGAAAGGGTCTTCGAAGTAAGGTTGCGCAAGCCTCGTTCGAAGATGATGAGGCGCACTTGTCCCCCGAAGGGGAAGAAGAAGAAGAAGAGGCCGCCCCGTCCGGAAAGGATGGGGGGCCTATGACGGTGAATCAGGGGGCCAGAAGAGGCTCCCGGCGTAAGGCCGTCATACCCTTGTCGTCTGATGACGACGAGGCAGATTCCTCCCGCGGAGGCGGGGATGAACAAGGAGAAACACCGCCTCCCCATGTCGGGGGAGGGAAGAAGAGGAAGGCCGCCCCGGTGGGGGAGACTGGGACGTCCAAGAAGGGAAAAGCATCCCTTCCGGACTACTCCGCCACCGCCGCCGATAGCAAGGAAGGGTGGCTGCCCAGGAAGAAGCCCCTCATGCGTTCGTAAGTATCAGCACTCAATCATAATTTTCGCTTCATAATTTTGTTTGTAATGCCGAACTTGTATACAGTCCTTCCAGGGCCCATCCAGGAGTGTCGTCTTCGGACGGGTCCTTGAGTGAGTCAGCAATGAACTCACTCTCGACGGCCACGTCTCCTTGTCCTGCGGACGACACGGAGGTGTTGTCCCGAAGGCTCTCGACGATGGAGGAGGTGGCCCTGGAGGCGCCTCGAGGCGGCGTCCTAGGCGTCGGACTCGTGGGGTTCAAGGTCCCCGCGGATCGTGTCGATGAGAGCTACGGAAAGCCGGGCTCTCAGCCGAACACTGTTCCGGAGCCTTCGGTGGTTCCGGACTTAGGCGGGCAGCCCCTCATTATGGAGGGAGGGCCTCCTATATCAAGGACTTCCGTTGCTCCCCAGGCGCCGGATTGTCTGCTGGAAGCGCTTCGAGGCGCTTCTCTGTATGAAGAGCACCGTATTCTCATGAGTGCGGTGATTCAGAAGGTTTCGTCCACCAAGAGCGGACTAACCGAAGCCTGCACCAGCCTCCTAACAGGCTTTGAGGTAAGCAGTAAAAATGTGTAAAATCACCACCCGATAGGTAGTAGCCCCTGATACCCTGTTTGGTGTTCGGAAAGAAAAACCAAACGGAGGGTCAATTATAATCCGCAGGAGTCTAACAATAAGTGTTGAATGAAAATAAACAGGTTGTGCTGCTAGCCGCTGCTACTCGCACGGCCGAAATCGACGGCCTGACGCAGGATTTAGAGCGGGCACAGGGAGAGCTCGGCCTCGCGAGGAGGCGGCTCGAAGAGAACAAAGGTGAATGATTCCCCTCTCTCATATAATAAATAGTAAATAAAATTTGATGATGCTAACAACGAGACATCGTGATGTGGTAACAGAGGCTGCCACCAAAGTGGCATCTCTCAAGAAGGCGCTGTCCGAGGCCGAACACAAAGCGGCCTTGGAACTCAAGGAGCGCAAAAAGCAAGAGGCCCGAGTGGGCGAGGTACAAGAAGAGCTCCAGGAGCTCGGCAAGAAGCTTGAGTCTGCGGAGCGGGAGCTTAAAGCAAAGGAGGCCGAGCTTGCGAAGGCCCTTACAAATACAAAAGATGCCAAGGCCGAAGCCGAGAGGGCTCAACAAGAGATCCAGGAGGCCAAGAAAATAGAGGCGGGTAAGAAATTTTTTATGCAAAGCAAACATGTGGAGGAGGCGTTTCTTTTACTTACTCGAATCCGGAGCTCTCCACGGGCATTTGCAGACCTGCCACACAGCGTATCAGATGCCACAGAGTTCTACCATGCTCAGGAGGGGAGCTCAACGGAGAAGTTGTTCTGGTCCCAGTATGCTGGGGCCGAGCATGCAACGCCTCTGAGTGACCAACTGAAACAGTTGGTCAAACTCCACAAGGCGACCGAAGTGGCTATGAAAGATCTCATAGTCCGGATATGGCCTAGCGAGCTTCTGCCCACCAGCTACTTCAGCCTGATCAAGCGGATGGTGGATTCCTGTCCACGACTGGAAGTCATCAAGCGATCCATTTGCATTGAGGGTGCCCACCGGGCCCTTGCCCGAGCCAAGGTGCATTGGGGCAAGTTGGATGCAGAGAAGCTGGTGAAGGACGGGCCGCCGGAGGGCAAGCCGCATCGCGTCCCCGAGAAGTATTATGATGGCATTATGAAGGGTGCTTGCCTCATGGCCGATGAATGTACCAAAGACATAATTTTTGAATGAATTCACTTCTGTCATGTTTGTAATTTAAAGACGAAGTTACTTGCGCTATGTAGCGCTTTTGTAATTTAAAATATTACCTTCTGTGCGGCTATTTATCAAATTCTGAAAGTAGGCCAGTAGTCGGCTTCCGCCCCCGTGTAACTAGTACTGGGGTGTTCGTGGAAAACCTGGACACTCTTTATCCAAATGTTTGGTCCCTTAAGGAGGTGTCCAGCGCAGCGAACCAGGCAATCAGACTATACGGCTTTATAACCTTCACTTAGCCATAGAAGTCTATGATTTTAAATTTGGGCGAAGCCCCTAGAATCCGGAAGGCCGAATTGGGGTGCTATACACTCCTATATCGGACAAAGCCGAACTAACGCCTAAAGCGGAAAAATCTTTAAGGATTTTAAGACCTCTCGAACAGCGACCAGTCTCTCGCCACATCATGTCGGACAGTTTTGTGCTTTCTCTATTGAGGTGCTCGTCCGGCAGAACCAGGGCACAATCGCAGTAGTTCTCCCTGCGGTACCTTAGCCAAATTAACGGAACGTAAGGTACCAAAGCAAGGGAGCCGGGCTATCCCAACCGTAACCCAAGACATGATTCGGAGCTGATGCATATAATGCTATAAGTTTGGGGTGCCGCACTGTTGAAAGTGTTCGGACTTGACTTGCTGTATTATGGGGTACCATAAGAAGCCCCTGGCAAGCTACACACACCAGAGTGTACGGATGCAAAATGAAATAGACATTTTTATAAAAAATGCTCAAATAAAAATAAGTAAGCTAACGCTATATGTGGTCTCCCATTGATAAATAGTACGTTTAAGCGTATGTTTACAATGTATGCATTAAGCGGAGACAAAATAGGATGATTTGACATATCCTATCCAGGGGCAGGCTACGTACAGATAGATAAAGCAGGAATAATGATCGTAAATAGATCCCACCTGGGTGTTTCCTGCTGTGCCCAAAGCCTGTTGCCTCATGGGTTTCCTCTCCTATGTAAGTCCGACAATCCGGCTATTCTGGAGAAGCTGCACTAAAGCAATGCCCTTAAAGGTGAATAGAAAGGTTATGAAGTGATACCATACTGTTGACTGAGCCCTTGATACGCCTCCGCTTGTGCCCATGGTATTTTGAGTGCGTAATTGTGTACGCGTGGCATGAATGCTGCTTTCATGGGATTTGAGCGGAGGTCGGACTACTAGTCCCGCTCTTGTCGTGCCTGCTGATCTTGCTACGGGGTGTTCCGCCCTCACTTGACGGAGCTTGAAAATGTCGTCGCCGGATTGGTGGTTTGCCAGAGGAGGCCACATTGTACTTCTGCCGCAAGGGCCACATTATGTTCTTCTGTACGAAGAGAGCGGTCCATATTCCCGTTGACTATTATGACCCCACGCGGGCCTAACATCTTGAGCTTGAGGTATGCATAGTGTGGTACCGCATTGAATCTAGCAAATGCGGTTCGTCCAAGCAGGGCATGGTAACCACTGCGGAAAGGGATGATATCGAAGATTAGCTCTTCGCTTCGGAAATTATCCGGAGATCCGAAGACCACTTCCAATGTTATAGAGCCCGTGCAACGGGCCTCTACTCAAGGAATGACACCTTTAAAGGTGGTTTTGGTGGGCTTGATCCTTGAAGGATTGATGCCCATCTTCCGCACTGTGTCCTGATAAAGCAGGTTCATGCTGCTGCCTCCGTCCATAAGGACTCTTGTGAGGTGAAATCCGTCTATAATTGGGTCTAAAACCAATGCAGCTGAGCCGCCATGACGGATGCTAGTAGGATGATCCCTACGATCAAAGGTGATCGGACAAGCTGACCATGGGTTGAATTTGGGGACGACTGGCTTCATCGCATATACATCCCGTAGTGCTCGCTTCCATTCCCTCTTGGGGATGTGGGTGGCGTAGATCATGTTGACCGTTTTCACCTGGGGGGGGGGATTTCTTCTGGCCCCCCATGTTCGGACACCGAGGCTCATCGTCATCGTCGCTGTGCAACCCCTTGTATTTGTTTTCGGCGTTTATTTTGCCGGCCTGTTTAAAGACCCAGCAGTCTCTGTTGGTGTGGTTGGCTGGCTTGTCCAGGGTGCCATGAATTTGGCACAAGCGCTCCAGTATACGGTCCAGACTGGACGGTCCTTGATTGTTGCACTTGAATGGCTTCTTCCGCTGACCGAATTTCGATCCGCTGAATCCGGCATTGACCGCCGTATCCTCGGTGCTGTCGCCGTTGTTCCGTTGCTTGTGTTTGTTGTGCCGTGGCTTGCCATTATTGTCCCGGACATCTGAAGTTCCAGAATGTGGCGTAGTGCTACTGCGAGCCAACCAGCTGTCCTCGCCCGTGCAGAAGCGGGTCATTAGTGTTGTATGAGCTGCCATGGACTTGGGTTTCTCCTGGCCGAGGTGTCTGGCGAGCCATTCATCACAGATATTATGCTTGAAAGCCGCCAGGGCTTCAGCGTCCGGACAGTCGACTATTTGGTTCTTTTTAGTTAGGAACCGAGTCCAGAATTTCCTGGCTGATTCTCCGGGTTGTTGAGTAATGTGGCTCAAGTCATCGGCATCCGGAGGTCGCACATATGTGCCCTGGAAGTTGTCAAGAAATGCGTCTTCCAGATTTTCCCAACTGCCAACGGAATTTACGGGCAGGCTGTTTAGCCAGTGCCGGGCAGGTCCTTTGAGCTTAAGGGGAAGATACTTGATGACATGTAGATCATCTTCGCGGGCCATGTGAATGTGGAGACGGAAATCCTTGATCCATACCGCGGGGTCTGTGGTGCCATCGTATGATTCGATGTTTATGGGTTTAAACCCTTCTGGGAATTCACGATCCATCTCTTCATTAGTGAAGCATAGGGAGTGTGCGGCGCCTCTATGTCGGGCTATGTCACGGCGTAGTCCGGCTGCGTCTGACTGGTTGTATTTGGCCCGGCTGGATTTGCTGTTGGTGTATCCGGTATGACAGTCGCCGTCATGTGCTTCGGTGCGCCCCCGCGATCCATAGATCGATCTTGGTTGTCCTGCGATGTTATCCAGTTTATCACGCAGGTCCTGAGTATTGCCCCAAGCCGTAGTAAACCGGCGCGGGGGTACGGGCTGGTATTTCGGCTGATATGCTGTTTTGTGCCGACCTCGAGGCGGTCGGTCATTCGTGGGGCTCTCGAGTCCGTATTCCTCGGTTGCCAGGACTTCTGTCCATCTGTCTGTGAGCAGATCTTGATCAGCTTGGAGCTGTTGCTGCTTCTTCTTCAGGCTTCTCGCAGTGGCAATAAGCCGACGCTTGAAGCGCTCTTGCTCTGTGGGGTCTTCGTGTACGCCAAACTCGTCGTCGCCGAGGCTAATCTCATCTTCGGAGGGGGGCATGTAGTTGTCCTCCTCCGGATACCCGTCCGTTGCCTGTTCATCTGGGCTCTCATGCTCGTCTTCCTGTTCGGCCTGCTCGAAGGTGGGCTGTTCGGGGTTGTATTCATCGTCGGCACCGTCCGGATTATTATTGTCTCCGGTGCCGGTATTGCCTTGGCGGGGCTTGGAGCGGCGCTGGCGGCGCCCATGCTTTGCCTTCTTCTTGGAGGGGTTTTCCTCCGTTGCCTCATCGCCATTGGTTTCTTTCGGAGTGTCCACCATATATATATATATATATATATATATATATATATATATATATATATATATATATATCATATGAAGAGGTGGCTGTCCACCGCCCTGTGAGCGGTGGCTCCTGTATGTCTCCTGCATCGTCGTCCATACTGTCGATGTCTTCGAAGTCAAAGTCGAGCACATCGGTTAAATCATCGATCATGGCGACGAAGTGGGTGGTGGGTGGGCAGCGAATTCCTTCGTCGCCTACTTCCCACTCAAGCCGTACATAGTTCGGCTCAGAGCCTCCTGACAGAGAGAGAGCGACTTTAATGAGTTCAGCATGTCGCCAAAAGGCGAGTGCTGAAAGATGTCCACAGTGGTAAACTCCATTACCGGAGCCCAGCCTTGCTCGGCTGGCTCGAGAGTGAGCGGACCAGGGCCAACAACCGGATATGAGTCCGGGGGCCCATGGTTACATGCCTCCAGAGAGGTGAGACCCATGTTCGGTTCCACCGCTGATAAGTGTGCGGCCTGCGAGGCAGGGTCCAGCCCCCCGTCCGTAAGCAACGCAACCTGCCCTGGATTTAGATCCGGGGCTGCCTCAGGGATGATGTCTCGGGTATTGTCCGACAGCAGGTCTAGGCCGTGCTCGTCGTGGCTGTCCGTCGCTCCCGACGCAGGCTCGAATCCGTCGAAGATCAAGTCTCCGCGGACATCTGCCGTGTAGTTCAAGTTTCTGAACCTGATCTGGTGGCCGGGGGCGAAGCTGTCGATCTACTCCAACTGGCCAAGCGAATTGGCCCACAATGCAAAGCTGCCGAACACGAAGATCTGTTCGGGGAGGAAAGTGTCACCCTGGACCGTGTTGTTGACGATTGAAGGCGCCATCAAGCCTCGAGGTGGCGACATAGAGGAACTCTCAATGAAAGCACCAATGTCGGTGTCAAAACCGGCGGATCTCGGGTAGGGGGTCCCGATCTGTGCGTCTTAGGCTGATGGTAATAGGAAGCGAGGGACACAATGTTTACCCAGGTTCGGGCCCTCTCGATGGAGGTAAAACCCTACTGCCTGCTTGATTAATATTGAAGATATGTGGAATACAAGAGTAGATCTACCACGAGATCATAGAGGCTAAACCCTAAGAGCTAGCCTATGATGGTATGATTGTAATTGTGATCGGCCTTCTAAGGACCATGCTCTCCGGTTTATATAGACACCGAAGAGCTAGGGTTTACATGGAGTCGGTTACAAGGAAGGAAACATAATATCCAGATCGCCAAGCTTGTCTTCCACACAAAGGAGAGTCCCATCCGGGCACGAGCCAAAGTCTTGAGTCTTGTATCTTGACGCTTCTATAGTTCGGACGATGTATATAGTCCGGCTGTCCGGATACCCCCTTATCCAGGACTCCCTCAGCAGGGAGACATGACTAGAGTGCTTGATGTATCAGTGTGTGTGTGTGGGAGGGGGGTGGGGGGAGGGGTAGGCAATGGCCTAACTATAGAGGTAGAATGACTCGTATATGTGTTGAGAAGGAGAGACCCATCTATGTCTTGAGGGAGATCGGTCGACATCCATACATGACTGAAGGATGGGAAATAGGATGGGACAGAGAGAGACAGAGAGAGGACAGAGAGAGGGAGGGAGAGGGGTAGAGTGCTGGATGGGTGATGGAGCTGCTTCTCGAAGATGGTGGGAGAGGCCTACTAGACAAACTGAGGGTGGAACTGCAATATTATCTATAAGAGTGGGGATGTGTTTCTGTGTGTGCCTATGTGTGATAGATCTATCGGGACGCATCCATGGATGATGAAGGGGAACCATGTGTTTGGTAAGCAAACCTAACTAGATTGGTAGATAAATTGTTGTTTGCCGGAGGAAGGGAGAGACATAACTAATGAGGTAGATCGATCGACGCGTGGGGAAAACGAGTTATAAGGACCTAGCTAGCTATATGTATAGCGGGAGATCGGTCGGTGTACGTCCATTTGTTAGAGGCAAATAAGGCCCAGCGAGACAGATAGACAGAGAGAATGGAGCTAGGAGGTGGCGCGAGAGGCCCAACTACTAGCTAGATAGGGGGAGGAGTGTGCGGTTGTGAGATCGATGAAAAGAGGGGCGAGAGTTTACACGCGTGTGGGACCGTATGAGAGACACGAGGCAAGGACACATAAAGAAGGAGATTGAAGGTGCCTGTGTATGTTGTAGGCAGACATCACTAGAGAGGTTTATCGATCGGTGTGTGTCGGAATGGAGTTGTGGAGACTGTGGGAGAACGACCTAAAGAAAAAAAAATTGGATGTGCGTCATGGATAGAATGCCAAGGAAGGGGGAGGGCGAGGAGGGCGTGTGCATGCACGAGAGAAAGTTAGTGGTAGCTACAAAGGTTAGAGGATTGTGTGGGTGCAAGAGACTAACAAAGAGCATAATTTGATATGAAAGTGGATTCATATATTTGAATAGGAGATCATAGTGTTTTAAACATATGCATGCATGAATATAGCGGTGATACGCGTGTTGTGGTTTTGCACAAGTTATACCATAATGTGATAATGCATGGCTAATAACCCAAAAGTGTAGGGGATCACAACAGTTTTCGATAAGTAAGAGTGTCGAACCCAACGAGGAGCTAAAGGTAGAATAACTATTCCCTCAAGTTCTATCGACCACCGATACAACTCTACGCACGCTTGACGTTCGCTTTACCTAGAACAAGTATGAAACTAGAAGTACTTTGTAGGTGTTGTTGGATAGGTTTGCAAGATAATAAAGAACACGTAAATAAAAAGTAGGGGCTGTTTAGATAAATAAGCAATAAAGTAAATATAGCGAGTGTGGAAAAGTGGTGGTAGGAGTTGTGAAATTGTCCCTAAGTAATTGACTACTTTACTAGACCGATAGCAAGTTTTATGTGGGAGAGGCCACTGCTAGCATGTCATCCCTGACTTGGAATTCTATGCACTTATGATTGGAACTATTAGCAAGCATCCGCAACTACTAACGTTCATTAAGGTAAAACCCAACCATAGCATTAAGATATATTGGTCCCCCTTCAATCCCGTATGCATCAATTTCTATGCTAGGTTGAAACTTCTGTCACTCTAGCCCTCCAATACATAGTCCTATCAACATACAACTAACCCTATGGTGTGATCCACGCGCGCGCTCATGTGATGGGCACCAAAGGACAGAAACATAACCACAAGCAAATTAAACCAATCATAGCAATTCATCAATCACCAATAGGACAACGAAAATCTACTCAGACATCATAGGATGGTAACACATCATTGGATAATAATATGAAGCATAAAGCACCATGTTCAAGTAGAGGGTACAGAGGATTGCGGGAGAGTGGACCGCTGAATATAGATGGGGGAAGGTGATGGAGATGTTGGTGAAGATGGCGGAGGTGTTGGTGAAGATCGCGGTGATGATGATGGCCCCCGGCGGCGTTCCGGCGCCACCAGAAGCAAGGGGGAGAGAGCCCCCCTTCTTATTCTTCTTCCTTGACCTTATCCCTAGATGGGAGAAGTGTTCCCCCTCTGGTCCTTGGCTCCCATAGCTTTGGAGGGGTGAGAGCCCCTCCGAGATTGGATATATCTCTCTGTTTCTGCGTTTCCAGATTCTACCCCTTCACCGTTTCTTAAATATCCGGAGATCCGTAACTCCGATTGGGGTGAATATTTCGCCCAGATTTTCCTCATAAAATTAGCTTTCTTGCGAAAAAAGAAGGGCATCAACCACCTTATGGGTGGCCCACAAGAGTACCAGGTGCGCCCAGGGGGTGTGGGCGCGGCCCCCTGTCTCGTGGCCACCTCGGACACCGTTTCGCGTTGATTCTTCCTCCGGAAAATCCCAAATATTCCAAAATAATTCTCCGTCCGTTTTTATCCCGTTTGGACTCCGTTTGATATTAGTTTTCTGCGAAACTTAAAACATGCAACTAACAGGAACTGACACTGGGCACTGGATCAATATGTTAGTCCCAAAAATAGTATAAAAAGTTGCCAAAAGTATATGAAAGTTGAAGAATATTGGCATGGAACAATCAAAAATTATAGATACGACGGAGACGTATCAGCATCCCCAAGCTTAATTCCTGCTGGTCCTCGAATAGGTAAATGATAGAAAAAGATAATTTTTGATGTGGAATGCTACCTAGCATAATCTTGATCATATGTCTAATCATGGCATAAATATTAAGACACGAGTGATTCAAGGCAATAGTCTATCATTTGACATAAAAACAATAATACTTCAAGCATACCAACCAAGCAATTATGTCTTATCGAAATAACCTAGCCAAAGAAAGCTCATCCCTTAAAAATCATATAGTCTGGCTATGCTCCATCTTCATCACAGAAATCATTCAAATCATGCACAACCCCGATGACGAGCCGAGCAATTGGTTCATACTTTTTAACGCGCTTCAGCTTTTTCAACTCTTACGCAATACATGAGCGCAAGCCATGGACATAGCACTATGGTGGTATATGGTGGTGCTTGTGAGGACAAAAAGGGAGAAGATAGTCTCACATCAACTAGGCATATCAGCGGGCTATGGATATGCCCATAAATAGATATCAATGTGAGTGAGTAGGGATTGCCATGCAACGGATGCACTAGAGCTATAAATATATGAAAGCTCAACAAAAGTAACTAAGTGGGTGTGCATCCAACTTGCTTGCTCACGAAGACCTAGGGAATTTTGAGGAAGCCCATCATTGGAATATACAAGCCAAGTTCTATAATGAAAAATTCCCACTAGTATATGAAAGTGAAAGCATAGGAGACTCTCTCTATTAAGAACATGGTGCTACTCTGAAGCACAAGTGTGGTAAAAGGATAGTAACATTGCCCCTTCTCTCTTTTTCTCTCATTTTTTATTTTTATTTTCTTTTTTCTTCTTTTTTTTATTTTTTTTCTTTTATTTTTTGGTGGGCTTCTTTGGCCTCTTTTATTTTTCATAAAGTCCGGAGTCTCATCCCGACTTGTGGGGGAATCATAGTCTCCATCATCCTTTCCTCACTGGGGCAATGCTCTAATAATGATGATCATCACACTTTTATTTACTTACAACTCAATATTACAACAAAGGTATGACTCTATATGAATGCCTCCGGCGGTGTACCGGGATGTGCAATGATCTAGCATAGCAATGAAATCAAAAAACGGACAAGCCATGGAAACATCATGCTAGCTATCTTACGATCATGCAAAGCAATATGACAATGATGAAACATGTCATAATAAACGGAACGGTGGAAAGTTGCATGGCAATATATGTCGGAATGGCTATGGAAATGCCATGTAGGTCGGTATGGTGGCTGTTTTGAGGAAGGTAAATAATGGGTGCATGATACCGTCGAAAGTTGCGCGGTATAATAGAGGCTAGCTAAATGGAAGGATGAGTGTGCGTATATCCATGGACTCACATTAGTCATAAAGAACTCATATACTTATTGCAAAAGTCTACTTAGCCCTCGAAGCAAAGTAATACTACGCATGCCCCAAGAGGGATAGATTGGTAGGAAAAGTCCATCGCTCGTCCCCGACTGCCACTCAAAGAGCACCTCATGCTCCAACTTCGTTACATAACGGTTCACCATACGTGCATGCTACGGGACTTGCAAACCTCAACACAAGTATTTCTCAATTTCACAATTACTCAACTAGCACGACTCTAATATCACCGCCTTTATATCGCAAAACTATTGCAAGGAATCAAACATATCATATTCAGTGATCTACAAGCTTATGTAAGATTTTATGACTAACCATGTGAATGACCAATTCCTGTCATCTCTCTAAATAGATATAAGTGAAGCAAGAGAGTTTAATTCTTTCTACAAAATATATGCCCACGCTCTAACAATTATAAGTGAAGCAAAAGAGCATTCTACAAATGGCGATTTTCTATGTGAAGAGAAACAGGCAATCCAAACTTCAAATGATATAAGTGAAGCACATGAAGCATTCTATAAAGCCACATTCAAAAGATTTAAGTGAGGTGAAATGAGCATTCTATAAATCAACCAAGGAGTCTCTCATACCAGCATGGTGCATAAAAGAAAAGTGAAAATTAAAT
Organism: Triticum aestivum; assembly: GCF_018294505.1. Lineage (NCBI taxonomy): Eukaryota > Viridiplantae > Streptophyta > Magnoliopsida > Poales > Poaceae > Triticum > Triticum aestivum. The sequence continues at coordinate 66,315,883 of NC_057810.1, read as the reverse complement.
GCAAAAGACGCTCCAAGACTTGCACATATCGCATGAACAAAACGACTCCGAAAACATACCGATACTTGTTGAAGAAAGAGGGGATGCCTTCCGGGGCATCCCCAAGCTTAGACGCTTGAGTCTCCTTGAATATTTACTTGGGGTGCCTCGGGCATCCCCAAGCTTGAGCTCTTGCCTCTCTTCCTTTTCCTCATATCGAGACCTCCTCGATCAAACACTTCATCCACACCAAACTTCAACAGAAAACTCGGTAAGATCCATTAGTATAATAAAGCAAATCACTACTCTAAGTACTGTAGCAAACCAATTCATATTTTGTTTTTGCATTGTGTCTACTGTAATATATCTTTTCCATGGCTTAATCCACTGATATAAATTGATAATTTCATCAAAACAAGCAAACTATGCATCAACAATAGAATCTGTCAAAAACAGAACAGTCTGTAGGAATCTGAACATTCACCATACTTCTGGTATCCCAAAAATTCTACCAAAATTAGGAAAAATAAACAAGTTGTACAGAAAGACAGTGCAAAAGGAATCAGAACCGTTTGATGTTCCAGCAAAACATGTAAAATCAATCACTACAGACAAAGTTTCTGTCCTGCACCGTACAAACCAACAAACATTGTAAACATCCTAAAGGCAAACCTTGGCACATTATTTTTACAATAAAATGGAATTATACAAGGGTATATTTATTTTTGTTGAAAAGTTTCTGTAATCAAGATTCACAAAGTTTCCGTGAGCATGAACAAAGTTCAAGGAGCTCTCCCACTTCAACAATGCTTGTCTCTCTCACTTTCACTTTCCTTTTTGAAAAGTTTTTAGGTTCCCCTCTTTATTTTCTTTTGTTTTTAAACTATATAAAAGCACTCAACAGAAATAAATGACTCTTAAATGACTCTCTAAAACTTCCGGGTTGTCTCCTTGGCAGCGCTTTCTTTAAAGCCATTAAGCTAGGCATATAGTGCTTAAGTAAATGATCCACCCGGATCCCAAGGTACATCAAAGCCAATTTTAATTAACAATGATTTGTAATTTAGTAGTGAGCACAAAGTAACATATATCATGCAACAACGAAGTCTAACTCTCTTCCTATGCATCGGCATGTCATAAAAGAACAATTCATGCACACCAAGTAAAGGCCAATGCATAGTATAAGCAGATTCTTGCAATGCTATCGTGTTGGAAACATAAAGAGGCGGAGATGTAGTTCCTCTCTCATAATAATTGCAAGTAGGAGCAGCAAGCACATGCATATTATATCTATCAAAATCATCATGTGCAACGGTAAAAGGCAACCCATCAACATAATCCTTAATAAGCACAAACTTCTCCAATATAGTGTAGTTTGGAGAATTCAAAAAGATAATAGGACTATCATGCGTGGGTGCAATAGCAACAATTTCATGTTTAACATAAGGAACTATAGCTAGTTCATCTCCATAAGCATAATTCATATTGGCATCTTGGACACAAGCATAGCAAGCATCATTAAAAAGGGATATTTCAAGAGAAACAACAGGATCATAGCAATCATCATAGCAATCATCCTTCGGTAAGCATGAAGAGGAATTAAACAATGTATGAGTTGAAGAGTTACTCGCATTAGAAGGTGGGCACGGGTGATCAATCCGCTCTTCCTCCTTTTGTTCTTCACTCTCCTCATCATCTTTTTCATCCAATGAGCTCACAATTTCATCACTTTCTTCCTCGATAACTTCCTGCAAAATATTAGTCTCTTCTTGGACAGCGGAGACTTTCTCAACAAATGCAGTAATATAGTAATTGTATTCATAATTTTCATAGCAATATCTAAGTATAGCAAGATTTTCAGGCCTATAAATATCATCATCAAAAGCTTCATATTTTTCAAACAAAGATTCAATTTCATAAGCAGCCTTAAAAGCAACAAATTCTTCAATTTGTTCAACATCATAGTAATCATATATACCATTAGCATAAGAAGCTAAGGTTTCATTATCATTTAATTTGCATGAAAAGGTAAGGTGTGGAGCCTTCATCCTAGAGCAACAAGTAATGTTATATCTCAAGCATAGTTGCCTAGCATACCACTTCAACATAATAAATTGATCCCATAATAGTTTCCCTTTTTGTATCGAGCAATAATCCGTAAAGTATTCACGTTGATCCAACGTGTCTTCCATTATAAAGTTGAATGGGGTTTTCTCAGGATTATCAAAGTAGTACATAATATCTTGAACATGGGGTTTTAGGAGTTACCCCATCTCCATGAGTAGCAAGTCTATCTTCTGTATCTATCTATCTATCTATCTATCTATCTATATCTATCTATACCTATACTAATTTTAGACTCCCTAGAAATTACCACGTTAATTAGATTTTACGAGCCGTTAATCTGGTGGGACCGAATTATTACGGTGTAGATTGACTCACATGAAAAAAAAACACATGTATCTATCCCATGACTCACAAATAAAAAAGCTCACGTATCCCTCTCCCATGAGCCAACTCTCTCATTTTTTCACGTCTACTAGGACCTACCACGTACAGGAGTCTTCCTCCCTTGGGTCTCTCTACGTTTCCTAGAAACAAAGGAAAATCTGTTTTTACATAGTTGCACAACCCAGCTTTTGGTCGGCACGTCATGCTGAATTTTTCCATTGGGGAGCGGTTGCAAGCAATTTACCCATCTTATACATCTCCTTGATCTGAAAAGCCTATTTCTCCCATGAGAAAAAACGACCTCTATCTTATAGAAACCTAAAAAAGAATCATACGATTCCCATAAATGTCTTCATGCAACCCAACTGTTCCTCTTTCCTTCGTCAAGCCCTTCTCATATCAGTTTCTCCTATGCATGACGTGCGTCTAGCCGTTGCGTCCGTTCTCCTCTTTCGTCGGCAGTGCCATCTTGACTTCCCATCTAATCAAGATTAACTACAGGTTTTACCTACGACCATCGCGGCCGTTCTCCTCTTTCCTCGGCAGCGCGATCAGGACTTTCCATCTAATCAAGATTAACTAAAGGTTTTACCTATGGCCATCGGCCATGCGATTGACATACACATCAGGATCCACGACTCCATCAAGTCAAAGGTTCTTCAGCCTCCCTATTCCATGCCATGGGTTCGCAATTGCCGCACTAAATTGTACATATCTCAGTCCCTAATGGAAGCAGATTGATGCAGGCATGTAGCTGACGTGAAGCATATATTATCGCACTTGCCGATTACTCTATGACGAGGAACAAGCTAGCTCTGCTGATTATTTGCCCGCCGCAGAACTTGCACAGCTACAACTTTCACGTATGTAGCAAGGCTCGATTCTAGAATTCATGGAGGGTGGATGCTTTTGTCAGTAGAAGCATGCGCTTGGACATGCACACAAGCCGGCTGTGCAAGCAGACAGGTGCATTGATTCGTATTTGAAAAAGAGCCTCCACAGCCAATGCGTTGGGCAGCCACCAGGTGTGTGTTCGTTATATAAATTGTATCGTATCTTCTCTCTTTTTTGTTATTTCATTTTCCCATAAAGTACAATAGATATGTACCCAGTATTTGTCCTTTGGATAGATTAAAACTGGGATAACAGATTTATCTTTTCTAAATATCTCTATTAGATTTACTATTATGCTCTGTTCAGTTAACAGAGATTTAAATGATAATTTGTAACAATACCAAGGTCAACTTTTTATCCCTTATGTGTACTTTTTATGTTATAAAGGATTTTGTTTCAGTGGTTTAATTCTGACTTCAGCTACATAAATATAGCAATCCGTACAAGAGGTGTATTTTCATATAATTTTTGCGGAAAATGCTGCCAAATAACCATGTCACACATACTAGATTCATTGGTTTTACATTCTTATGCTGCATTGACATATTAATAGAGCTATGTGCTGGACGGAGAAACAAAATCCCTACCTAAGCTATCCTATCTAATGCTAAAGCTAGCGTGTTCTGCCACACCTGGTCTACTCTTTTTGTATTAGCCAACACATATCATGTTTTTTTATTTAATAAAAAATCCCCTTTATATAACAAAACTGCAGCTATTTTAGCTATGCTCTGAATTAAAATTGTTCCTTTAGCTTCCATTTTATTCCAGGCTTCGGTGTACTGAAAGATTAATAAGGTGTTTTTTTCTTCAATTGATATGACCATAGGTATAATAGTTTATGTAATTAATAATTGATTGCCGGTTCCGATCTACGGTACACTTTTTTTTAGAAAAAATGATTTGTAGTTTTCATGCATTGCTCATGCTACTTACATTTTGTTTTCAGAGATAGCGCTTTCAAAATTTTCTTAAGTAATTCATTTATTTTTTTGTACATAATTTTATGGATATTTTACTTGACGATGATAACGAGTCAAAACAGTTCCCTTTTTGAGTATATAATGAGTATTATTACCTAATTTATTTTCCCAAATATAAATTAAATGTTGTAAAATCATCTGGTTGTCTCGACTATGGAAATATGGATGCTATGGGTAAATAGTTGTCTTCTTAATTATGTTCATATGAACTAATGCCTTCTTTGGTTTTCTGTCGACAATTTTTCATATATTTGACATACTTCAGATGGTAAAAAATGAACATGTGGAATCACCTAATAATTTTTGTATCATGGTAATTCTCACGCTTTGTGGAAAATGTTTAGGTGATTTTTAATTAAGAATTCATGGTGTTTTGTAAAGATGGTGACATCATAGTACCTCTTTTTTAGGATGTCATTGCTCATTTGCAAAGCAAGAAAACATAATACAACAATGAGGTAAATGTGTTAACATTATCTGATCAAATATTTTCAATTTATTTCCTCATTTTTTTACAATAGGTCATATGATTCTTATAAATCTTAATGTGATCCAATGGCTTCTAATACATTGTGTTCATTTTTCTAGGTATCTTTGCTATTCTCGCTCCGCCAACCATTTTATGATTCTCTACATTTTTTATTATAAAAAAAGATTTGTTTATTTTCAACCTGATCGGGCCAAGTAAAAAAATGATATCTAAAATGATGCTCCAGCAATATATTCGAGAGTGAAAAATATCTCATAAAAACCAAAACAATGAAATCACTTTAAATATATTTATGCTACATTGCAAACATAGTTGAGAATGCATTTTCCCTTACATTTTGATCATGAAACATGAATTCTATGATTAGTGTACGTTCAAAGTTGGATTTTTTTCCCTGAATTTTTCCTAACATTTACTTATGTCCTTCTCCAAACTAACTAATCTCAGACATATTGACATATGGTAAGCTAATATTTAATTGTTTAAATCCTAACATTTAATAGGTAAATACTAGATTTTTGTATATTGAAATATGTAAGTGTTTTTTAATCCAATAAGCTATTAATATCTCCATGCCTTTCCAAGATGACTAGCCCGTGCATCCACACGGGTTGACGACTAGTACACCTAATTTGTTTGGTATTTTGTGTTCCATATCCATAACTAAAGATAGAGAACAACTAAAAACAACAAATAAAAATTACTTAGTGATAAAGCAAACAAGCACACACGAGAATATTCACCCCACGCTATGACTCCCCAGCAACGGCGCCAGAAAAAGGCCTTGATAACCCACAAGTGTAGGGGATCGCCACAATTTTCGATAAGTAAGAGTGTTGAACCCAACGAGGAGCTAAAGGTAGAATAACTATTCCCTCAAGTTCTATCGACCACCGATACAACTCTACGCATGCTTGACGTTCGCTTTACCTAGAACAAGTATGAAACTAAAAGTACTTTGTAGGTGTTGTTGGATAGGTTTGCAAGATAATAAAGAACACGTAAATAAAAAGTAGGGGCTGTTTAGATAAAGAAGCAATAAAGTAAATATAGAGAGTGTGGAAAAGTGGTGGTAGGAGTTGTGAAATTGTCCCTAAGTAATTGACTACTTTACTAGACCGATAGCAAGTTTTATGTGGGAGAGGCCACCGCTAGCATGTCATCCCTGACTTGGAATTCTATGCACTTATGATTGGAACTATTGGCAAGCATCCGCAACTACTAACATTCATTAAGGTAAAACCCAACCATAGCATTAAGATATATTGGTCCCCCGTCAATCCCGTATGCATCAATTTCTATGCTAGGTTAAAACTTCTGTCACTCTAGCCCTCCAATACATAGTCCTATCAACATACAACTAACCCTATGGTGTGATCCACGCGCGCGCTCATATGATGGACACCAAAGGACAGCAACATAACCACATGCAAATTAAACCAATCATAGCAATTCATCAATCACCGATAGGACAACGAAAGTCTACTCAGACATCATAGGATGGCAACACATCATTGGATAATAATATGAAGCATAAAGCACCATGTTCAAGTAGAGGGTACAGCGGGTTGCGGGAGAGTGGACCGCTGAATATAGATGGGGGAAGGTGATGGAGATGTTGGTGAAGATGGCGGAGGTGTTGGTGAAGATCGTGGTGATGATGATGGCCCCCGACGGCGTTCCGACGCCACCGGAAGCAAGGGGGAGAGAGCCCCCCTTCTTCTTCTTCTTCCTTGACCTTCTCCCTAGATGGGAGAAGGGTTTCCCCTCTGGTACTTGGCTCCCATGGATTTGGAGGGGCGAGAGCCCCTCCGAGATTGGATCTATCTCTCTATTTCTGCGTTTCCAGATTCTATCCCTTCACCGTTTCTTAAATATCTGGAGATCCGTAACTCCGATTGGGGTGAATCTTTCGCCCAGATTTTCCTCATAAAATTAGCTTTCTTGCGGCAAAAGAAGGGCATCAACCGCCTGACGGGTAGCCCACGAGAGTGCCAGGTGCACCCAGGGGGTGTGGGTGCCCCCCCTGTCTCGTGGCCACCTCGGACACCGTTTTGCGTTGATTCTTCCTCCGGAAAATCCCAAATATTCCAAAATCATTATCCGTCCGTTTTTATCCCGTTTGGACTCCGTTTGATATTGGTTTTCTGTGAAACATAAAACATGCAACAAACAGGAATTGGCACTGGGCACTGGATCAATATGTTAGTCCCAAAAATAGTATAAAAATTGCCAAAAGTATATGAAAGTTGAAGAATATTGGCATGGAACAATCAAAAATTATAGATACGACGGAGACGTATCAATGGAATTTGCAACTCATAGCTAAAGGTCGAACAATCTAAACCATACTATACATCAAACAATCTCACATTTTATTTGAATTTGTGATAATGTGTGGCGTTTGCAGCTTACAACTAAATATCGAACAATATAAACAATACTATATATCAAACATTCTCATATTTTATTTGAATTTGTGGTAATGTGTGGTGTTTGAAACTCCTATCTAAATACTTGTAGGCGTAGGGGGCGGGGCACCATACATAATGTGATAAACACATTATGCATATGAGACATGGTTTAGATTATGAAGATCTAGCTAGAGTTTGAAATGTACTGTGATTTGAAATCAACAAAAAGTGGACTCAAAAAATCAAGTTCGAGTTCATATAGTACATATAGTTCATATGTAACTCGAGACTAATCATGTGGTGTGTTGTGAAGATAATACACGAACGATGGTTTAACTTGACAATAATGATGATTGTAGATCTTATTAAAATAGAGAAACAAATTCAAATGCTTTGACTTCACAACAATCATTATTGTAGATCTTATTCAAATAGAGAAACAAATTCAAATTTAGTTCATATTGAAGTGGTAGTATATACATTTGGAATGCACTAAAACGTTCATTTGAGTAGTAGGTTGCATGCATTATACACGTAGCGAAATATTTTGATTGAACATAACATGAATTCAAAGTTTTGAATGACAATTGTAGTGCGAATTGATTTGGTACAGTACACGTTAGGGTTGTCCAGAAATTTCAACCCGCGCCTTGTTAGCCTGAAATATTTAAGATATATCTTTGTCTCGCTGTGCTCCGACAACACCCTCCATCTCAACCCACACCTTGCTATTCCAAAATTACAACACGCGCGAAAAATCCCACCTCCTGTGAAATCCCGACACGCGAAATGCCCGTGATACCCCTGAACCGAAAGAACCGCCTCAAATCGGTGGGGGTATTTTTGTAACTTACCCCATATTTTGGACAAGCGCGTCCCTAAGCCATGGTTCCCCACTCCCATCCCATCCGCCCACCCATTCGTACAGCGAGGCCACGAAAACCCACGAAGCCCCACACCCTCCTCCGTCCGCCACCGAGCCGGAGCCTCTTCCCGACGACATCGTCCACAACAACACCTCGACGTCCCTCATCCACCATACTGGATGAGGATCTGTCGTCGATCTCATCGTCCCATCGGTACAGCCACCCCATCCTCCACCTCCAAGGAGCTGCCCCGATGTTCCCCTCGTCTTTTGCACCACCTCCATTCCCACACCACTGTCTTCACCTGCACCACCTGAAGAGCAGCATCATCACCATTTCCTCGGATGAAGTTGCGGCCTAATAGGCGCCACCAAAGAGGTTCTACACTAATCGCCGCATTTTCTTCTTGATTCGATCTCACGGTGCTGCCGATGCTCGGTCCCAAGCCGACACGGCGCGACTCCATCCACGGCGGTGTCACCGGCCACTTCCTCCATGGCGTCGCTCCCTCGGCGGTCACGTCCACATTAGTAGGAGCTGCTACTGCTTTAGCTCTCGCTCACGCTGCTGCTCTGTTGTTGCTCTCAGTCCCCTGCCTGGTCTGCTCTTGCTATTGCTCTTACTTGCACTGCTGCTCTTGCTCTTGCTCTTGCTTGCGATGCTGCTCCGATTTAGTTACACTTCAGTCGACTGAATCGACTTTTGGGTCAGTCGATTTTCAGGGGGTGTGGGGGCTCGCTGGAGTTAAGGAAGAACCAACCGCAGCAGGGAAGGGGGCTTGCCGGAGAGGTACCCCACTATCTATCTTAGGGTTCAGTGTGGGGGCAGTGGTCGCTGGTGGTGGTGGGGCGGTGGCGTGGGGATCGCCGGAGAAAAAGCTCGGCACAGGGGGGCCTAGAGGGATGGCCGGGGCGGCGGCGGACCGGCGGTGCAGAGTGTTTTCGGGGCAGGCGAGGCGGCGCACCGCGGTCCGCGGGCGGCGGGGGGCGGCTGTTTGGCCGGTGGTGGCTGGTGGCTCAGGGGGGGTGGAGGTTGAAGATGAACTCCAAGCCCATGATTTCTACCCAACGGCTACAAAATCGACTGACTAGAGATGAAAAAGTCAGTCGACTGACATGTAGCCTCACCACTAATGCGTTCAGTTTCGACAGTAAAATTCAGTTTCAACAGCAAACAGTTTCGACAGTTAAGTTCAGTTTTGACAGTTAACTTCAGTTTCGACAGTTAAGTTCAGAGATGAGCGGCTAATGTATTTTACATCTAGCACTTTGCGGTTATGTATTTTACGTCATCTATTGGAGATACTATTAGAATTCCACTCAGGTTAACATTGTCTCTCTTGTCCTGCTTCAGCCTCGGCGTCGTACAACTCACTGGAGCTGCTCCAATGATGAAACCCTCCGTCACAGCAGAGCAGTACCTCGGGCTCCATCTCCAGACGCCTAAGATCTTGTTCCCCTCCTCCGACAGCCAAGTCAGCGGGAGCATCCTCACCGGCCAACCCAATCACGCTGAGATCAACATGGCTTTGCCAAAGAGGTTGTACACTTAATACATGTCTTTTTTACTCTACATGTTATATATATTGTCCACTGAGCACATGTAGTAATGTGAAATACGAGTATTTTATCCTACTATATGAAAAGTAGCGAGGTACCAGGCAACTTAGCTATCCGTGATGGACTCTCTTGAACGCCATTATTATTTATCTCTACGCATTTGAGCTGTGCATTTGTCGATGGGCCTGGGGGTTGAGCTAGTAGGGCAGTGGCCTAGGTCCAAAGTAATAGAAATAGAACAAAAACATTTTTTAGTGTAGGCTTTTCCTTGCTTAAGCCTGCCTACTAGAATCGCCAGTGCTTGAAAGGAAAAGTGAATGAAAACCATAGGAATTGGAAAGTTTCCTCTGGTACTACTTTTCATGAATTTGGTGCAAAGGAATGGAGCAAAGGAAAACTGTAGGATTTGTTCCTTTAGTGTCTCCTTGAAAGAAAGACCATAGGAATTCTAATTTCCACTTGTCCTCCTTTTCATATTCCTATTCATGAAGCACAAGACTAAGAGATAGTAGCATAATAGCATTATAACCGTACATTTTCTTGTGGTCTGACTTAATCTCACCATGCTTCTTTGCATCCTGTGATCTTCCAATTCTTGTGAATCAAACACCCAGATTGGCAGAAATCTTGTGTTTTTAAATTCTCTGTTTTGCACGTGCATTCCTATCCTATTCCTGTCTATTTCCTATCCCTCCATTGTTAGAATCCTCAAATTCAAACAAGCCTTTACACAATTACTTCTATTACAGATATGTGTCAAAGAAAACCTTGTGTGGTTTGTCCTGCTCCTGCGGCACTGTGTTCCACGCCAGCTCAGCTGCTCCAACAACGGAAGGGTTCACCACAGCAGGGATCCGCTCTCCAGATTGTCTTTCGCCGCCTCAGATCTTCTTCCCCGCCGCCAGTAGCCACGGCAACTACATTACCATCATCAACTGAGCAGATTACCTTGAGGACTACATGGGTCCGCAAGAGAGGTCGCACTCTTCTATGTCTGCTTACATTATGCATCGCTTAATATGATGACATGCTACATTATCGTCGTGTTCACCTATTAGACTTTGAGTCAGGTCCAAACTAATGCTGAAACTTGAGTTTTTAAATGGTTGTGGGGTACATATTGGGGCAGCAATCAGTACCATCTGTCTACTATCTGGTTAATCTCGGGTGTCTACTATGAGTTTCATGTTGGGTGTAAACAAACATTAAAGGAGCCATTATCTGTATTTTTTAACTAAAGCTATTATCTGCCTGCTATCATTTGTTTTGGGTCTATCCACAGTTTGCTACCATCACTCTGGATTTGTTCATGCACTCCTTACATAATCTCACTATGTTTTATTCCTATGCATGTCGGTTATTGTACACAATGGAACTGATCATGTAGAGCAAAAGAGACGAGCCTTGCGTGGCAATAAAATTTCATGCAGACATCGCTCCATGGTGGGCGCAAAGGCAGCCCCCTCCACCTATTTCGGATCGTAATCAAGAGGAAGATAACTGTTCCGAGGGGGATTCAGAAGGAGAAGACCACTCCTATTTACCCCATGAGGTCTTCGCTCTAACTTGGCATGCTGACGTCGGTAATATCATGCATATGGTGCCTTGCATTGCTTACTGTATACATCAAAGATGTCATCTGCTTAGCTTAGACATGCTTTGTGTCAATGCCATCTGTTTAGTTTCTTTATCGTATATGTGAATCATGCAATGCCATCTTGTTTAGCTAGGCATCATATATGTGAATTTTGCAATGCCACCCTGGTTAGCCAGTCATCTTATATGTGAATTATATCATGCCATCATTTTTTTATTACGTGTTAAATTTGTCAACAATTTTAGTACATTCAATTACTCGTCCTGTACATCAGCCATTCGGCACGGTCATGGAAAAATCTGGAGTGGAAACAAGGTCTTCACAGCAGACAATGCTATCTGATGAAGCGCATGTCTTGCTGGTTACAGATAGCTCCTCAGAGGAGGATTCAGAGACAGATGACCAATCCTATCCCCCCCCCCGAGGTGCATGCTCTAACTTGGTAGGGTTATGTTGCTCATATCATGCGTATGGTATCTTGCATTGCTATGTCATTTGCTTAGTTTAGACATGCTTTGTGTGAATGCCACTTGTTTAGTTTCTAATTACCATATATGTGAATTATGCAATGCCATCTTGTTGCAAGACATTATATATGTGAATTATGCAATGCTATCTTGTTGCAAGGCATTATATATGAGAATTATGCAATGCCATGCTATTTAGCCAAGCGTCATATATGTGAATTATATCATGCCGTCCTTTTTTCGTATTTCTCGTTGCTTTTGTCAACAATGTTTGTATATTCAACTGCTCTTCCTGTGCATCAGCCATTTGAATTGGTGATGGAGAAATCTGGAGTGAAAGCAAGGTCTTCAGAGCAGACAATGCTACCTGCTGAAGCAGATATCTTGCTGGTTACAGATAGCTCTTTAGAGGAGGATTCAGAGGCTATATCCCCCCCTGAGATGTATGCTCAAACTGGGCAGGGTTATATTACTCATATCATGCATATGTTGTATTGCAATGCTTAGTTTTTACATCATATACACAATATTGAATGCCATCTCCTTAGTTGACACATCATATATGCGATTGCCCTCTGCTCACTTCCTTAGTATATAGATCATATATTTGAATTATATCATGCCATGATGTTTACATAGACAACATGTATCTGAATTATGGCATGTCAACCCATTTTCTAAAGACATAATATAGTTATATCATCTCATCCTGTTTACATAGTCATCATATTTGAAATTATGTCATTCTATCCGTGAATTATCTCATGCCATCATGTTTCCATCGACATCATGTTTGTGATTTATGGCATGCCAACCACTTTAATAGACACATTGTATATTTATATCATGTCATCCTGTTTACATAGTCATCATATTTTGAAGTATGTCATGCTATCCTGTTTAGTTAGCCATCATACATGTGAAATTGTGTCATGCTATCCTGTTTAATTAGCCATCATATATGTGAAGTTATGTCCTGCTATTCTGTTTGGTTAGACAACATAAATGTGAATTATTTCATGCCCTGTTTTCTTCCCTACTATACATTGCACCTGTCTATCTTACAATGTCTGTACATTCAATTACTTTTCTTGTTTATCAGCCATTTCAATTGGAGGGGGTGATGGCAGTATCTGTGGGAGTAAAAACATGGTCTTCAGAAAAGATCATGCTACCTGTCGATGCAGATAGAACCATGGTTGTACTTGCCCAAGAACCAACCCCACCACACATAGCCCAGACTCACATAGATTGTACCCCTACCCAGTTGGACAGAGAACCAGCTACACCCCTTCTAACACCAACCCCAGCAGATAGTAACCCAGTTCCCATTAACACAACACCATCTCCACCACAGAGCACCCAAACACGAGCAGTTAGTGAGGCAACTGCAGTGCCCAAAGCACGAGGACCACCACTCTAAACCCCAAGTCAACGCTTAAAGCAGAAGAAGAATTGTTCTTAGATCAGGTTCCGTAGCTATGGTTCATACTACTTTGCTCTTGCATCACTGTATTTACTCATACCAACTAATTTCAAATTTGAAGGATGCAATTGAAACTCCAATGGCGCAACAGATATGTTTTAAACCTGTTTCTTCAACGTGTTTGCTGTTGTAACTTGCTCTATGTTGATTTCAGTTTCAATTGAATAAACAGTTATGTTCTCATGCCATGCACATTACAAGTGTTGTTATTGCTGTGTAGTTTCCCAGACTTATATTCTGTCTATGCTGCTTTGTCTTAAATAGATATGATTCGAACTGTATCTATCTTGATTTGGCAACATTAACTAGAATGATATAGACCATACAGTGACCATACTACATAGATATATGTTTGTTTCATGCTGTTATCCTGTCCACCTTACTACTGAGCTGGTTTACCAAAATGAGTTTCATATACTACATTGTAAACCTGTGATGTGTTCGTTTGTTTATCTTTTAGAACGCGGATAAAATATTGGATAAGAGTACCCCGTTATGCAATGGTAAAGGAAGTAGATAAGGTTCAAGAAAATGAGACATCCCTGTTGGTCTCCAAGAAAGCTGATAAAAACTATATTGAAGACACGGGACAACCCCAAAGTCCTGTCTTGATGTAGTGTTTGAGTTACTGGCTACTACTGCTGGCACCAACTCTTCAAAATTGTTGCCTGAATTAGTTTGGCTTCTTGAGTCTCAACTTCAAGTTGAGAGATATCGATCAGATGTTATGCGACAGGAAGCCGAAGGACTGATGAAGTTCCTGCAGAATTCAGATGCATACTTTCTGGTGCAACACCAAGTGCTGGAGGATTTAAGCGCCAAACAAGAGAAAGTTAATAAGCTTGCTAAGCATCTTGCCAGCATTATGGGTACCCAGGATATTGTTTCTTGAGCTCTTCTGAAGTGGTTTCAGTTCTGGACTTGTTTTGCTGCGGCGTTTATATGCTGCTTTGTTCCCTATATTTGCACTAGTGGCGAACTTTGATGCCCAATGGATGTAATATGTGTAATAGCCGTGATAGCCTAGCGTAAGTTGCTTGCTTATTTATTTACTTATTGTCTTGTTTATTTATTTGCTTGGAGTCAGTGAAGTTCTTTTTCCGCGGTTTGCTAGTGGTCGCAATAACCTATTTTTTAAAACTAGGCCACAATAACCATGGCCCTCCTACGGGCCGTAGAAACAATGGCCCTCCTACGGTCCGTAGAAACAATGGGCCTTCTATGGGTCGTAGACACAATGGGCCTTCTATGGGCCGTATCATCAATGGGCCTTCCACGAGCTGTATGATCGGTTGGCCAAACATGGGCCAATAACAGACCGCATTATGGCCGTAAACGGGCTAGAGTTGGAATCGCCCGTTCATGGGCCGACCATAACGGTCCGTCGTTAATCAGCCGTATTTGATGATGCTATGAAAACAGCCCAACGTATTAACGGGCCACAAACGGGTCGACTGTAACCTCGGGCTAAATTTGTCCCACAAGCAGAAAATGACAGTAACGGGCCGTAAGTAAACGAATGCTGGAAATGAGCCCAAGAATAAATGGGCCCTGAGAAGGCTGAAAGATAACATGGGCTAGAAACGGCCCAACGGAATAACGAGCCATTAATGGGTATAAAGTGATACACTGTTCATTACGGGCCAGTTTCACCATGGGCTATTAATGGGTATAAAGTGAACACTGTTCATTACGGGCCAGTTTCACCACAGACCGTTAATGGTCCAAGAGTTATAAAGGTCTCATATGGGCCGAAAGACATCATGGGCCATACATGGGCCAGAAGTTACAAAGGGCCTCATATGGGCCGAAAGACATCATGGGCCATACATGGGGTAGAAGTTAAAATGGGCTGGAATCATATTGGACGGCCGAGATGACGCTACTAGGCCTAATTCGGATAGGTCATAACGGGCCCTAGGTTAGGGGGCTGTAAATGGGCTATATGCGAACATGCCATTAACAGGCTTTCCATGGGCCGGCTGACCACCTTTTGACCAAGTCAAACGGGCCGGCCTTTTCACAGGAATGGGCCTCTGTTGGGCCATGCCACATGTCGATGTATCATAGGCGCCTTCTGTTCAATGAGTGGATGACATCTGTCCCAGCGGTGAGCCGACACATGTTTCCTCTAGCCAATGATGATTTTACACGTGGAAAATCCCCATTGGTCGGGGCTGTTAACGGGTTATCGAATCCAAAACCGGACCCAATAGCTTAACGGCGTTCCGTTGCGGTGGATGCAACGTGTTGGTCACCCTTGATGAAAGCACTTCTGTGATGCGTGATTTATCGTCATGGAAGGGGACACTTCCGTGATGATAATTTTGGTAATGTCATGGAACACTTCTATGACAGCACATGTATGATTATCTTGATTCTGTCATAAAATCATCATGGATGTACATGCATGACAGAAAACGTGACCTACTCTGACAAACACGTATCATCACGGACGTGTATTTTTTTGTAGTGACACCAACTGCACCTGCAGTTAAGTACGGTGAATGCGGCATTGACGTTCTGGAGAGACAGTGACCGTTTTAGGCGGGAAGCACGTGCTAGCGATGGAAGGGGTTTTGGTAGGCCAGGGCGTCCAGAAGCTGGCGTGGTGGTAAAGTGTGAACTCATGGATGATGAGCCTTTGAAGCATATGCGACACATATTGACAACCAGGCGTCCATGCAACCGCTCTTGTCGCCAGCTAGCCTTCGACGACCACCATTAGACACCACACAACCATGCATAACTTACGAATAATGGACGAATTGATCGCACACACACTCGTGTGCAGTGGCACTAAGATCGGTCGCTCATGATAGTACATACTCTGTACCATAGTACCCTCTCTAGCTAGGTTGTTTTATAGATTGTCGTTGTGATGGACGATATACATGAGCAAGGTGCTCCGAGTATGACCGTTGGTGTTGATCCAGGTGAATACATGCTCAGCGTTCGTGTAGGACTCCATCAAACGTCTAAATAGTAATGTCAGGCACCGCCGGGGCGCACAGGTGATGGGCTTGCCATTTTGTTGCGCCATGAGCAGGACTTTGATTGAGAGGGTGACGTGCATGCATTAGCATGCTTTGACAGCATGAGCATCAGTGTCTGACGCAAATTATTTCATTTACATTTGGCTGACGAGTGTGCGTTGCAGCAACGAGTCCATGGTTTGATTCCCCACACACGCATAATTTTGGTTTTTATTTCTTTCTCCACTGACAGGTAGGCCCACGTAGATAGATAAAGAACACGAGCTGATGAGGCGCATGCGGACTGTTTGACTGGTCAGCCAAACAAATACGAAGCTATACGCTGAGCTAGTGATCGTATAATCACCATATCTCGTATACAATGATCAAAGTGAGCTATCAAGACAAGTTCGATGACCGCCAATGCATTTTACTTGGTAATAAATGACCAGGATTGAAGGGGAATCCAAATTTCCTTCGTCTTCTGTCCTTGAGCTCTTGACAAACCAATGCACTATACTGTTGTCCGGCCACTCCACCCCAAAGCTCTCACCAAGCGTCGTTCATGCCACCGCGCCGCACACTAACCGGTAAGGAAGCGATGGCATCCCGCCGTGCCGAGTTCCTCACCACCCATGACCGCACACAAAATGGCAGGGAAGCGATGTCATCCCGCCGTGCCGAGTTCATCGCCGCTCGCGACCTCACACCTATGTGGGAGGAATTTGAAGCCGCCAAGGCCGAATGGGTTCTAGAGCAAGAGGCGGACAAAGTCGCACAGAGGGAACGGAAAAGTCAGAAAAGCACTCAAGAAAAGAGAGGCCCACTACTGCAAGAAAGAAGAGGACGCATGTGCTGCTGCGGAGAGGTCGGTGGAGATCCAAGCATGGTGGGGTGTGACCGACAAAGCCGGGAAGGAGAACGATGGCGTCTGTCCATCATGTGAGAAGTAGTAGTACTAGTAGTTAGTGTGTGTGTCTGTGTCTGAGTACAAGTATGTACCAGTACTACTAGTTACTATTGTAGTTTTTAGAGCAAATTACCAGTACATTAGCCTAGACTCAATGGAAAAAGTCCTATCCTATGCATCAAATGGCATCTCTTTCTCTATAGGAATTGAGATGCATGTCATCTCACTTCCTATGATTTTCATATTCCTATAAAATTCCTATCCTATGAATGAAAGAAGGCCTCTGTTGTAGTAACTACTGTAGCTAGCAGTACTGCTAGTACAGTAGTTTTCTTCAAGAAGCAGAATTCAACGAAGTCATGATGGTTCCTTCGTCCGAGCAACTTCAAAGTGGGAAAGGTTGGGCCTGTGATTTGACGGCTCATTAGTCATTATTACTGCGGCGCGACGACCGGGGTGACTGTTCCTTGGAGTTCTGCGTGCATGGCAAGTGGACTAGGATGGTCGACGTCCCACATGTTGGTGAACGGAAGTATTCTTTCCGATATCGAGGAGCAAGGAAACCGCGTGGTATAGTATCACTTCTGATTGGTTCTCAAAAAAATAGTATCACTGCTGATTTATATTTATTTTTTATTTCTGATGAATGCTAGCGTTTCAACTCTTACGACGAAGAGTGCCAAACACGGCACGTGCTGGATGTCCCACACGTCAGTGAAAGGAGTGGGACATGAACAGCGTGGTAGAGCCCAGCGCCAAAAATAAAACAACATGGTAGAGCGTCTCCACTTCTTCCACTTCTGGGTCGGAGATCACACGTAGTAGTAATAGTGGTATGAACGATACAAAGTGTGACCTGGAGAGAAAGACATGTCTAGTTGGAAGGTCTCGGGGCATACACGTAAACAAATATAAAAGCTAATATGTGCCTAGAACTAATATAGTAGTAGTAGAGTACTTAGGCACGTACTCCATAACATCACCGTGCATTGCACATACAACATTTAGTGGTACTCCCTCCATTCCTAATTACTCGTCGTGGTTTTAGTTCAAATTTGAACTAAAACCACGACGAGTAATTTGGAACAGAGGGAGTACGTAGTAAGAGACAAATGTCGCCCGAGAGTTCCCTTCTCGACCCACTTTTGGGTGTTTGGTAGAGTGTATGGAGGGTGCATGAGTCCACACCAGTTTAGCACAAATACGCTATGCATGAAGAGAGCATGCATGAAGAGGGGTGTTGAGTTGAGCATGCATGAAGAGGGAACGACTATGCTCAGACGAGAACGCAACCAAACACACCATATATGCCACGCATGTTCATACCATTTGTTCCTTCCTACTTCACTTACTGCACTACATTACTCAGGTTCGTATGTCCACTCCTCGGTACATGTCCGTGTCATAGTTCTAGTCCCACATGTTCTTCATATAGATGGAACGATCCTTGCATGACACATGCACCTTGATGCTAGATGTCTTGCGTGTTGGCAAAAGGGTGAACAAAGCTCACGTAAAAAATAGAGTGGAAGAACATAGATTTCCGATGACCGAGAAGGAGCAAGGAACCTCGTGGTGGAGCGTATGCACTCATACTATTTTATATTATTCAGCGATATAAAATCAACCAATCATCTCCACAGTGGACTGGAAGAGTACGAAACACGGCAGCCCAGTATAGTTACATCATACTAGTACATGGCTAACCCACGCTATCACCATATTTCTTGGCTTCCGTGCGACACCTATCTCTAGTAATCCAGTAGCCCGTATTGCTTCTCCCTCCTCGTCTCTCTCAAAGTGCGGCGGGCTGGCGTTTTTGCCATCTATTGAGGTTGGTTAACTCATCACATGTTAGCGACATGCCAAGAGCATTCTAAAAAAACATTCCTTTCACGTTCCGTTTTCAAAAATAAAAAAATCCTTTCACGTACGAATTTGACTGTATGCTTTGAGCAAATTGCATGTCCTATACTGCTCCTGTTTGGATACTCCAACTTAGCTAGAGGTTAGACTAACTCATGATTAACCCTAAACTAACTGTAGCCAAAGAGGTGTTTGGGTGACAGGGTTAGATTGACAATAAATGCACTTGATGGAGAGGGAAAAGTGATTTTTAAGTGGTCCCAATGAGAACTATCTCCAGTTAGCACCTCTTGGGTGGGATAGTTTTTTTTTATGGGTTCGATGCAACTTGCTCCAATTTAAACCCTCATTCTTGGATACTTTAAGGCTATTTGAGCCCCAACTAGCTCAAACTAACTTTGACCCATGGATCCAAACAGGGCCTATGGCCAGCCTCGACGCGGAGCAGTCGCGTGCACCGGGAAGCGGCACTCTCTCGGCCGTCACGCTCTTCAAAGCCGGCGCCAGTGAGAGGTCGCCTCCGCTCTGGCTGGGCATTAATGAGGCATTGACGCTCCAGGGTGACGATGACCGTTTCACGCGGGAAGCGCGCGCTGGCAAGGTAGTATAGGTTTTGAACCGTTTCAGGTGTAGTACTGGCAGTTTGCAAAACTACTCAAATATTGCACTCAGTTTCCTAACAAATTATGGTAAAAAAACGTTACTCCATAGCCCGCTTCCCTTCTCCTTCCTTTTCCACCGCCTGCACACGTCCGCGGGAAGCGACCGTTCAACCCTTATATAGGAGTGCTAGCACAAAAAGATGCATGCATGACCACTAAAATTTCCAGATTAAAGCGCTGCTCCGGCGGGAGTATGGCATATGTTGCTACCAGTTACCTTCAGCCGGGCCATGGCTACCGGGCGACGGTGACCAGAGAAGAGGCGGCAGGAGGGGAATGAATGCAGCTACTGTTTGGGTTCGTCGTCCGGCTTAAATAAATGCACATCATCACGTGTACCCGCGGGTGCACAAATTGTAACATATATGTCTGCTTAAGTGGGCGTCACGTAACTAGTGTGTGTGTGTGTGTGTGAGATTCTGAGAGACAAAGTGCATGTTTGCGACTCTACTCTTCGGGCATGTACTCAACCTTTTGCATCGAGATATAAGTATAATGGTATTTACTTTAGCTAGTGATTTACGTGGCCATGTTAACGTGGTTGTATAAAAAAATGTCACTTCCTGCTCGTGATTTGTGTTATATAATTACAAGCAAGATGCTCGTGCATTGCACGGAACATCAATATGCATTTTTACAAAACAACTGTTGTGATTGACCCATGCAGGAGTAATCCCATGTGTAAAAACTAATGATATCTCAAGAATTTTATCAGAAAACTGGTATCTTGAGAATGTCATCGAAAAAATGAAAGATGAGAGATAAGGTGAGGAGGAGTGGAGCGTGGTGGTGACTGGTGGTCGGAATGGGCGGAGGCATGGGGATGGATGGCGCCGGCAGGCGGCAGCGGACACCATGCTAGATTGTTCCAGAAACTCTCTTTATTAATTGCTCAGCAATGAGGTTGTGGGAGATAAGGATGTGGAGAGAGGTGCGGGTATCTTTTGTAAAATTATCATAGTTTGCTTTCTATCCGTCAGATATAGATCAAAGGTATATATTTCAAGATGGCAGGCACACCATCATCGCCAACTCGGTTTTTTATAAGGGTACATATGATAAGTTTGCTAACTACTAAATAAAGTGGAATTTGTCCATGTTATACAAGTAAATTAAGGTGATTGTTTATCATACAGGTAAGGTTGGATGAAGGGTGGTAGGAACAAATTCTCTGCCTAGAGCATGTGTGTGTGAGATGGAGTCTTAGTGTGTGTGTGTGTGTGTGAGTGAGAGAGAGAGAGATGGA